>NC_090265.1:953460204-953766037 GCF_040414725.1 Anabrus simplex | reverse complement strand
ACAATTGTTTGTGTTTGTGTTGGTCTTCTGAGCCTCTTAAACTCTTCTCCTGTAACAGCCTTCATAAAAGGTTTGTGACTGGAAACCAATTCTCAAATTCATCTCTATACACTTGTAAAAGCTTTTTTCTGTTTTGTTAAGCACTTTACAAGGAGGACGATAAGCAAAACAGTGGCAAATATCATTACCACATGAAGTCATCGTAGGCCTACTACAATGCTGTAATGTTGAAAAACAGTTGAAGTTTTACAGAACGGGATGTTTGGCACGACCTGGTATTGCTTCGTTGAGTGCCTTGAAAAATTGAGGTCCAAGATCAAATGAATTTAATGTAGCAGCATAGCTGTTGGGGAATGTCATGGTGTATACACATCACAATACTATATGCAAGCAAAGTCACACTTGCAAAATTCCCCCCCTTGCACCTACCCCTTAGCTACCTAAAACTCCCATAGCACAAACGGTGCTAACAAGGTTTGTACAGATGGACATGTAAGTTCTCTGCAGATAACAAGGGGATTTATTAGTTTGGGGGGTATGGCAAATAGAATTTGGTTAGTTATAAATGATTTATTAATAAGTTTGGAAGGTTTGCTAAACAGAATTTGGTTAGTTGTTGCAAGTTACTGCTCGCAATAAAAATTATAGGGGTAGCATTAACTTGTTCTTTCTTGAACTGCTCCTGTCGTTGACATATTTGCTTCAACTGGAGCAAATCTCGTGGATGTGGCAGACATCTAACATAGAAGCACTCTAGTGGCTGTCATGCACAACTGCTGTGGTGCGTGTTAGCCAGTAAGTGGCCCTGTGTATACCAGTTCTAAATGTGATAACTTCATGTTATTGACTTCCAACACTGAACTCCTGAAATACAAACTACCGGCCCTCTGGAGTTTATGCCCATTGGCAGGTAGAACAGACATTAAACAAATAACAGTATTACTTCAGTATAGTTAAATCTTGATACAATACTGGGCGAACCAGAGGAAAGTATTGTTGTAGAGGGAATTTTTATTGTTATATTGAGGATTTAGCTATGATTCATTTTCATTTCTGCAGACAAATAGGTGAACATTCTTGAATTGAACTACATTATCACTAAATTTGTAACATTTAATTCTGACAAAGATGAGATTTGAAAGAACAAAATGCAAATAATACACAAAAATTCAAAATAGAATAGGTAATTTTGTGTTCAGTTGGTAACAGATAACATTAGTATCAGTCGATCAGTCAGTCATCAATGATCTGCATTTAGGGCTATTGTCCTGGTGGCAGATTCCCCATCAGTTGTTTACCTAGCTTTTTCTTGAAAGTTTTCAAAGAACTTGGATGTTTATCAAACATTTCCCTTGACAATTCATTCCAGTCCCTTCTCCTATAAATTAATATTTGCCCCCACATTTTCCTTTTCATTTTATGATCTTTCCTACTTTTAAAAGCTACACTCAAGCTTATTCATTTACTATTATTATTATTCCACCCCATCTCTCCACTGACATCTCAAAATATACCACATACTCTAGAATAAAAGACTTGAGGATTTCCACCTTTCCAATACAAGTGTGATCACACTTGGCGATTAAATTACATGATAAAAATTTGCAGTACATGTTTCATCTCATGAGAGACATCTTCAGCTGCTTGTTAATAGTTTAAATTGAAGTAGACATAACAGACATTAACAGATAATACAGAATAGTCAAACATGTAAAATTCCTAAAACATAACAAGCCTGCACTGAGTACACTTGAAAAAAAAATTTGTGTTTACCAAGCTCGATAGCTGCAGTCACTTAATTGTGGCCAGTATTCCGTATTCAGGAGATGGTGGTTTCGAGCCCCACTGTCGGCAGCCCTGAAGATGGTTTTCCGTAGTTTCCCATTTTCACACCAGGCAAATGCTGGGGCTGTACCTTACTTAAGGTCATGTCCGCTTCCTACCCTTTTCCTAGCTCTTTCCTGTCCTGTTGTAGCCATAAGACCTATCTGTGTCAGTGCAACATAAAGCAGCTTGTTAAAAAAAAAAAAAAAAAATTGTTAATGTGTTCAGAACTACTGTAATGATTAGTCTGAAGAACAGGAAAACACCATTGGCTCCATTTCATATTACATCTATATATATATATATATATATATATATAGAAAATAAGAGTTTTGTCTGTACATTGCTCAGAATTTGAAAAGAATGGTATTTCTGTATCTGTCATGTCCATAGTAACAAGGAAATGCACTTTTTACTTTTGCGTAATGTCTGTCGGTCTGTCTGTCTGTCTGTATGTACACACATCACTAGAAAACGAATAAAGCGAACTTAATGAAAATTGGTATGCAAAGTAGGAGAATACGTCGCTACAATCTAGGCCATAAATAATTTTATTCACACTGATGGAAATGGTAGTTTAGGGGAAGGCTGAAAAGTTAATTTTCAATTATTTATGGTATTAGTGGTTCTATCGTAATAAAAATTGGTATGAAAGGTCGGGCAATAAGTCGCTACAATCTAGGCTATCATTAATTTTATTCGCACTGAGTGAAATGGTAGTTTAGGGGAAGGCCTAAAAATAATTCTTAAATATTTGCATTATTAGTGGTCCTAACTCATTGGAAATTGGTATGCAAAGTCTGAGAATGAGCCACTGCAATCTAGACTATAAAGCATTTAATTCACCCTGAGTGAAATGGTAGTTTAGTGGAAGGCCTAAAATGTAATTCTCAAATATTTATATTATTAGTGGTCGTATCGATAAATACTACATAACCAAAGTTATATAGAATTAAATTTCCGACCATACCGGCTATGGTAACACAGATATTCATGAATATGTATTTTTGTTGTGAAGTCCATATCAACGCCGAGTCAAGAGAAAATGTGTTAACATAATTTAATGAAAACCAGTATATAGAGTCAGGGAATAAGAAACTACAGTCTAAGTTATAAAGAATTTTATTCACCGTGGATGAAACTGTAGTTAGGGGGAGGCACCTAAAATGTAATTGTTAAATACCTATGTTATTGGTTCTATCGAAAAGTACTACATAAACAAAGGTTATAGAGAATTTCCAATCATTTATGTTTTATTCAGTTTTAACGTACCGACTATGATAAGAGTGGTATTTCAGAGTCGAAAGAAAACTAAATGTGAAGGGTTACAATATCAAAAGTTCATAACATTGATCAACAATAACATTACATTGACCATTGTTTGTTGTGATGTTCTTTGTCTCTTATTCTGCCTCTCAACTCCGATAGATGGGATTACTGCTGCGTAGTGAATATAATAGCCTGACTGAATATTGGCGGGAAATAGCCAGGGAGTTAGAAAACTTTCTTCTTTAGCATGCTATTCCTTTGGTTCATACATTTTCTGATACAGCTGGTACGTAGCACACTGGTTCATCATAGTATTCCAGCTGTTCGATCCCTACTCTGACGCGCTGTTTTGAATGAGCAGTGGGCATAGCTTCTTAAGGCAGAGGTGGGCATAGCTTCTTAAGGCAGAGGCTCACTTAGTAGAGTAGTAGTAGTAGTAGTAGTAGTAGTAGTAGTAGTAGTAGTAGTAGTAGTATGCACTGGTCTTGAATAACAATTAGGGCTATTCCAAATTATAGCACCATAATTCACTAAATACTCATAACTCAACCCTGAAAAGAGCCGCTTCTTCCTTTTCATTTTTATTTAATTCTACATTAATTTTATTCGAAATTAGCAGCAAAGAAGGGTTTTCTTTTCTGGCTTGGAGGAAAAATTTGCCTCCAAGTCAGATAGATTTTTCCGCTGCCAGTGTAGTGAATTGATACTTTCCGACTCATCGGGTACTCCAAGAAAACAGATTAGTAAAAGGGCATAGTTTTTGCCCTGGGGGTCGCCACTATTCGACCGCCTCCCCGCCGAAGAGGGACGAAGAATGTTCACGGCTCACGGCAGTCTGCGCCTTGGTCATTCCAGCTCTGGAACTTTGGACTTTTAGATCGGCAGCTTAGTCCTGTTCGTTAAAAGTGAGAAAATGGTTTTTCATTTGATCAAGTATTTCATATGAAAGCATTGCTTTCAATCGCACCATTCCTACTGACGTTATTGTAATGTATGTTCATTTCAGTAGGGAAAACCACTAAGACAGTCTTTCTGAGGATTTTAAAAAGGCAGGTGGAGAGTGAGTTCCTACCATTATAATGAAAACTTCCCAACCTGATTGTGACTGATGGTATGCAAGCGGGTCTACCATTACAGTGAGAATTCCCTAACTCAGTCTTCATATGAGAAAAGATGTTTGGTGACTTCCCCGTCGTGTTTCTGTTGTTGCTATTTTGCTTTACGTCGCACCGACACAGATATGTCTTATGGCGACGATGGGATAGGAAAGGCCTAGAAAGTGGAAGGAAGCGGCCGTGGCCTTAATTAAGGTATAGCCCCGGCATTTGCCTGGTGTGAAAATGGGAAACCACGGAAAGCCATCTTCAGGGCACAGATATGTCTTATGGCGACGATGGGATAGGAAAGGCCTAGGAAGTGGAAGGAAGCGGCCGTGGCCTTAATTAAGGTATATATATATATATATATATACCGGGCGAGTTGGTCGTGCGTGTAGAGGCGCGCGGCTGTGAGCTTGCATCCGGGAGATAGTAGGTTCGAATCCCACTATCGGCAGCCCTGAAAATGGTTTTCCGTGGTTTCCCATTTTCACACCAGGCAAATGCTGGGGCTGTACCTTAATTAAGGCCACGGCCGCTTCCTTCCAACTCCTAGGCCTTTCCTATCCCATCGTCGCCATAAGACCGATCTGTGTCGGTGCGACGTAAAGCCCCTAGCAAAAAAAAAATTAAGGTATAGCCCCGGCATTTGCCTGGCGTGAAAATGGGAAACCACGGAAAGCCATCTTCAGGGCTGCCGACAGTGCGGCTCGAACCCACTATCTCCCGATTACTGGATACTGGCCGCACTTAAGCGACTGCAGCTATCGAGCTCAGTCATCGCGTTTCTAGGGTAACATTAAGAGCTATGAAATTTCATACAATCATGCTTGCAACATGCACACTACCTAATCTAGAATTCTGTATACAATGTAGAATTCCGTAGCGAAGCACGGGTACATCAGCTAGTTTAAAATAAACTTTAGTCTTTCCTTAAGGTAAAGTTGTCCTTGCATTTGATTAATATGAACTCATTATTCATGACATTCATGCTGTTCTTGCTGACAACACATATATACTTGTGGAGACAGATGATCCTAATTTAAGAGGGGGGAATTCCTCAAAGTTGAAGGAAAAACAACTATTTTACATTGGATTATTACAGGTACCGGTAACTTGGACTGCTGTGGAATGCATAAAATGCAGTATTTAAAAACATGTGCCTGGAGGAGGAGGAGGTTCTAAAAATGTTCGCAGGCAATATAGGTAGTACACTTAACCCTCTTGTCACTCCTTACGGCTGATACCCCTCAAGTGACGTGGCCGTGTCATTCCTCGCATGGGGACTTTGTCAGGCACGGGTGGGGTGGGAGGGGCAGAGAGAGGGGAAGGGAGAGTGGCGCTCATAAGGGAAATATGTGGAATAGGTTTCTTAGTTTCTTACTGCCTAGTAATTTTAGAAAAGAAAAAAGTATTAGAACAAACAACAGACTTCTTTTTTCTGGAATATCATTCAGATTAAAGTTGTTATACAATTAATCCAAGGAAATGAATAAGTTTTCACATACATACAGTACATACATAAGGTTGCCCTTACTGACCCTCCATAAGATTAATTAATTGAAATAAATGAATTGTCGGCCTTGCTCATGTGATTACTCATAGAAGAAAATTTACAGTACTTTTTTTGCGTTAACATGCTCAAGGCACGGAGTTGTGAAGCTACTTCCTGTCTGATCAATGTAGGTAGCTTCACATTGGTTACAGGTAAGCCTATAAATGCCTGAGTCAGAGAATCGATCATTTCTGGAATTAACAGAACGATGATAAAAGAACAATTGGCGATTAGTATTGCTGGTCAAAAAAAAGCTATTTGGAAATCTTATTTCTTGAACAAGTTTGTTATTTGATAGGTGCTAGGATTATTATAAGTAAACTTTGTGAGTTTTGGTTTTTATATGTAATTCTGGAACTAATTTGGAACATTTGTTTCTTACCAATTTTTCCTATTATTTTATTGATGGTATTGATGTTAAATCCATTAAAACTCTCTAAACAAACTTGCATCCATTCCCGTTGCTCATTCAGTTATTATGCGAGAAACACATGGAAATCTGGAAATACTGTTGTGTAAACTGAAGTACCAGGAACACAAGTGGCAAGTGTGTGGTGATTTCAAAGTGATAGGTATTCTGTTAGATTTACAAGGAGGTTACACAAAGCACTCCTGCTTTCTATGCGAGTGTGACAGTCGAGCAAGTTTACATCACTGGACTCAAAAAGAATGGCCACGTAGACAATAGATTGTAGGATCGAAAACCATAAAACAAGAAACTCTTGTTCACAAAAGCAAAATAAACTCTTACCTCCGCTTCATATCAAACTAGGGATTATGAAGCAGTTATTCATTAAGGCCCTAAACAATGAAGATGAATGTTTTCAGCACCTGTGTCATAGATTCCCAGGCATCAGAAATTCCTAAATCAAGGAGGGTATTTTCACAGGTCAGGAAACTCCTTTCCGATGCTAATTTTGAAGACATTATGTGTGCTGCAGAGCGATCGGCATGGACAGCATTCCGGAATGTGGTCAAAAACTTTCTTGGAAACACAAAGGATTCAGACTACAAACAAATGGTGGATAGATTGTTTCTTTCCAAGATTTAGGCTGCAAAATGAGCTTGAAAGTGTACATGTTACATTCACATCTGGAGTATTTCTCTGAGAACCTAGGAATGCTGAGCAAAGAGCAAGGAGAAAGATTCCATCAGGGTCTACAGGAAATGGAACGCAGGTATCAAGGTAAATGGAACAAAAACATGCTGGCAGATTACTGCTCGTTACTAAAGAGAGAAGGTCCAACTACTCCTCACACACGAAAAGCAAGGTGAAGAAGTTTCTTATACTAAGTTAGGACATTATAAAATTGAAACCTGCCGGGTTGAGTGGCTCAGGTGGTTAAGGTGCTGGCCATCTGACCCCAACTTGGCAGGTTCGATCCTGGTTCAGTCTGGTGGTATTTGAAGGTGCTCAAATACGTCGGCCTCGTGTCGGTAAATTTACTGGCACATAAAAGAACTCCTGCGGGACTAAATTCCGGCACCTCGGTGTCTCCAAAAACCGTAAAAGAGTAGTTAGTGGGACGTAAAAACAAATGAAGTTATTATTATTAAAATTGTAACCGCAGAATTACCATTCGCAGTACGTTATGAGGCTTAATGCGTGGTAAATTTTTGTTCATTTGGCTGTGTTTTTCTACAGATCTGTTAACACAATACACTACATATCTCTATATTATGTTTATAAGTATACCAGTGTAAGATAGGAGTGTTCAGATGGGTGAAAATAATAAAAAAGAAGCGTTCTTTACATGTGATAATAGTAATCTTGCATGTGTGCGTGCTGCATATTTATCAAATTTTCATTTTGAATTTGCACAAAATCCTGATGTGATAGGGAAAAACTGACTTCGGTTCCAGAATCAGCATGCCCGAAATATAAAAGATCACTATGTAAACTTCATGCAATGATCGGAACGTTTGAATTTGCAGGTCAGTGTTATTTATAACCGGCTTATTAAAATATTGGTCAAAAATCTTAATATAAACACACAAACATCCTAAAATGACATATTTTAAATACATGTTATAAAACAGGGCAATGAATTTTTATTCATCTAGTTAAATATACCAAGTCCAGTGTTTATGGGTCTACCACACAAAGAAGACAAATCTCACTAAAAGATAATTTCAGGCTAATAACATCTGGATAACCAGGCAACTTGGCTAGGTGGTTTGGATCATGTAGCTGTGAATTTGTATGTGAGGAAATTATGGGTTCAAACTCCACTATCGGCTACCCAGAACATGTTTTTCCATTGTTTTCCATTTTCACAACCATGGCTGCTTCCTTCCCAGTCCTAGCCTTTGCCTATCCGATCATCACCAAAGGATCTAACAGAGTCGGTGAGACATTTAAACATTTGGAAGAAGAAGAATTGGATATCTGAAGTCCTCACAATTATTAAATAAACTGGATTGCCTTGAATTCACCAAGAAGTGGCAGGGCACTTAGAGAAGTCCATTGTTTTCAACAGCTCATTAGTTATCTTGTTCATAATTCTCTCTGAACATTTAAAGCTGAGATGATACTGACAGGACTGAGAAAGTTGAAATTCTTCTAAATTAAACAATTCTATGTGAACTGGCATAGATAAAACTGTGCAGCTGCTGTCATCCAAGAAACACAGTGAATTTTCTGTGATTCTGGATAAACCTAGTGATGTAGAGATCAACTGTACTCAACATTGACAGTTTGCAATATAAAGGTTGAAAATTTTATTATTAACCATATAAATAAAATTATATTTTTGCCTGAATACTTCCATCTGTGTCCTCACTTTCTTTTTACATTAGTTTAGTCACAAGAAAGTTGGAATTGGGGTTCAGTTGATTTTTTTTTTAAAATGTTAGTCTGCCTGCCTGCCTGCCTTTCTTGTTGTGGGGAATCAGCTGGGCGGTTTTGAGTGAAATTTGGTATATGGAGTCTGGTTAAACTTTGTCTGGTGGTTTTAAGCTCCATGAGTTCACAGTATGCTGTAAAGGATGGAGATAGGGCATTAGATGAAAAGTGAAACCTATATTTACAAATATCTTGCTTCAGTTTCATTTCTGGGAAGTATTTAAGAATAAAAATTGAATGTATTTTTCTACAAATACAATGTGCTGTGTGGTGGAGAGGAAGTAGAGGGGAATGCAGGTCATTTTCCTGTCAGGTCTTGTGTACCTTTTCTCCTCTGTTGTGATGTTAGTGTGACTTCAAAGCTGGGCATCGCCATTCTGCTAGTAGATTCTCTACTTTGCACATCACGTACAGTATCTGATCACTGCCATTATTTCAGATAATTTGTGTACCTATTGCCACAACTGATAATCATAAAATATGCTTTTGATTTCGAGGAGCTGTACAGCTTACGTTGCCCAGCACTATTTCTAGAGATCCTCCCACCCCCAGCACATGATTTGCTTTTATCAAATCATCCTAGTACCTTACCTAGTGCCTGAACATGCTTGCTAGGCTTGTAGGGTTTGTGCACCATCAACATTGTCCATGCAGTGGACACCATTTTTTTGCATGACTTAGCTATTGCTATGTCCAGCTCCATGACTAAATCGTTATCATGCTGGCCTTTGGTCCAGGTGGTCCTGGGTTTGATTCCCAGCTGGGTCGGGGATTTTTACCCTCATTGGTTAATTCCAATGCCTTTGGGGCTGGGTGTGTGTGCGCACGTGTCTTTAACATTAGAATTAATCATAAGTAGGTACCCCATCTTTGCAGACCCACAGGTTGCCTGTAAGGAGTCCACTCAAAAGACCTGCACAGGCCTCTCCAGAGGCCATACAGCATTATTATTTGTACTATTCGTATGTAGGTAATGCTGATTGAAATGCGGCCATCTCAGGAGAGAACTATGAAAGCTGCCTGCTTTTAATAGTGTTTTGAAGTCAGAAAAATGTTATTTTAGAAACTATTCTAAGAATTCTTAACAGCAGAGAAATTAATATACTTAGACTTTTAATTTATTTAAGAAACAATCGTGTGGTAATATTTGGAAATAACTTGTTCCTAGTACAAAGTGATATTAACCTTCAAACCTTTTTCACATAGGTGAATATTCTGCTTGTTTATATAATGACTTCAAGGTATAGTTTTAATCATTGAGTTGAACATATTTTGTGGTTATAATCATCCCTATGCATTAAGTGATCTGTCTAGAATGAATGAAACCTGTTGATTCTGTACATTTTCTTAAATGAATTGACTGTAATTAGAAGTACATTTGGATTTAAAAAAGTGATATTGGTTTGTCTTTTCCCAGTTTTCTCATTTATGAGGGGGAGTGTCAGCCATGAGTGAATCAACAAACCTGGATGAAATAGCCGTGCAAGAACTCCTTAATGAAGCCAAGAGAGGAGCAGTTAGAGCTTCAGTACAGGGAGCATTAGGCTGGCAGAAGTGTCCTCTAGCACCAACCAATAAGCGTTTCTTGAATAATATGCTAGTAAACACTTTGCATGCCAACAGAATCAAGAAGGAGAAGGATAAAAGAAGACTACAAAAGCCCTCGAGTAGTGTCAAAGATACCGGTAGACGTAGTAGATCTCCGAAGGCAAGACCAGAATCTAGTACAAGTGGACTGAGAAAATCAGACTTGAATCAGAGGGATAAATCCTTCAGTGATGGAAGAACTCAGAGCTCTTCTGCTGTCAACAGAAATAATTGCAATTCTTCTGGTGAGAACAGCACAACATGCTCTGACACGGAGGAAAGGAAAAGACATAACAGTGGTTCACGTGAAAGAAAGAATGAAAAATGGAGATCAGTGAAATAAAAAACTGCCTTGTACTTCATGTTATGTAACTTGAGTTCATTATTAAGACTATTCTCTTAAATGTATTTCTAGTACTTACTCCCCTTAGTTAGAACATGCTCATTAACATGTTCTGTGTATTTTGTTTTAAATTTGCATCCTGTCTTCAGAGAAATTATACCAGTAAGAAACAGGTCTTGACTATAAGTTATATTAGTAATATTTCTAAGTTCCTGAAGTTGTTAAAAACTGGATCTTCTTGAAAAATGTAAAGGCCTTGTAGTCTAGCAGCAGCCTAAACATTTTCTAGTAATTCTTTTAAAATAAAGATAGCATATATAAAGAATCTTTCTAACTTTTTAAATTGTTATTGTTAATCCCTTAACTGGAAACATTTACTTTGCTTGTAACCTGCCCTGGGTAGATTTATTTCATAAAGCAAGGAATATATTCTTCATAGAAAAGATACCGGTAGATGTAGCAGATCTCCGAAGGCATGATCAGAATCTAGTAATACAAGTGGATTTAGGTGCAAACTCAAACTGAATTTGAGGCACAGAAGTGACTAGACGACAGCTTCTTTAAAAGCAGACACTATTTCAGTGTCCAGCCAATTGAACTTGAAAAGAGCTGAGGCTGATGTTCAAATGTGATGACTGACCTAGCAGAATCTATTAACTCACACATTCAGAGAACAATACATTCAGCTTCTTCTAGTTACATTTTCAGCTCTTCTGCCGTATTTTAAATGATTCTTAACTTTAAACTAGAGATGGGCAGTGATCTTGAGATTCTCAAAGTTCTAGACCGATTCTCCCATGTTGCGGGGTGATGACCTTAGATGTTAGGCCCCTTTAAACAACAAGCATCATCATCATCCCATGTTTCAGTTCTTGACGGCCTAGTAACTACGAGTATTGGTATATCATCAGTTATTACATGAAATACCATCTTCTATGGAAACATAATCATAACGTTTATGCTTATAAACGTTCTTGAAACCATACTGCCTGAGTTCTGAATTATAAGGGGCAGTCAAATGAAAACAGAACCCCTGCTACAACGTGACCATGGAATGGTTTTATTCAAAAGTAATTACGAAAAGTGTTAATACATTTATTCCACTGGGAAACGAGACAATCAATTCCAGTTTTGTAGAAAAACGTAGCTCGCTAACAGATCCACATCCACTCTTGCAATTTCTTGTCCAAATGAAACTGACGTCCACGAATGTCTTGCTTCAGGTCACCAAAAATATGAAAATCACAAGGTGATAGATCAGGGATGTATGGAGGATGTTGAAGTGTTTAACACCCAAATCACTGAAGTTTATTTTCTGCCAGATTGGAATTATGGGGCAAGCATTATCACGCAACAGGATGACTCCATCCGACAGCATTTCAGGGAGTTTTGATTCTATGGCGCGTCGCAATTTCTGCAAAGTGTTTTCATAGCGCTGCGCACTGATTGTGATTCCATGCTCAGAAGTCGACAAGCAGAGGGCCCCTGCAGTCAAAGGAGGTCATCATGACTACCAGAACTTGTGTGAATAGCTTTGGATTTCTTTGGTGGGAGAGAATTGCTATGTTTCCATTGTTGGCTTTCCCCTTTCCTCTCGAGCTCGAAATAGTGGCACTGCATTTTGTCCTCTCTGACGATACGGGACTGAAATGCATACTCTTCCTCGTGGTACCGCTGCAGATCACTCGGGACATGACTCCATTCTATCAATCTTTTGTCCCTCCGTCAATTGATGCGGAATCCACTCAGAAAATGAACCACACTTCTCTGCTCTTCTTTGCTTGCCTCCATTTCTACATCTGGACGAACACACTAGACCAGTCAGCGCATCAACAAAGACATAACCCAACAACTGCATCCACCTGTAAGTTGTCACTATGCAGTTCTTACGACAGTGATGGCAGTATCGATAGGTAACAACAGTGTTGTCACCAGATTGCGCGAAATGGGTGTTTGGTTTTCATTTGACTGCCCCTTATATTATTCAATTATGCATAACCATACACATCGTTTAGAAATGCTTACTAATACTACAAAACATGTAATATAATTATGGTTCCATTACCTTGGTATATTGGATAAAATGAAGCATCTAGACCAAACAAATTCTATACCCTCTATTCAGTTTCAGTAAAAAATAACCAGTGAACATTCAAAATCAGCTATTTTCACCATTACAACAGTACATCACAAAATAAGTTGTTTGTATGCTATTTTGCTTATGACTATCTCAGTTCACAGCATCAGTAAACCCAAAGATCACTTACTGTATGTTAAGAACTGAGGCCAAACTAACAAGAAGGCACTCCCTAGGAAAATAATTAAGAAAAGGTGCAGGATTAGGGCACACTGGTTAGCCAATCACAAAATAAAATGTGTTACATATTACTAACAGTTTACATATTAAAAAGTGTATTACACATTCTCCAAGCTGATGTGGATGCACTAAACACTGTGTTTGCTGTTAGTAGTTGGCTTGTACCTCAGTCAATTAATCAACCAAGCCTCAATGATTTGCATTCAGCTCTGTCACCCAGGTGGCAGATACCCTATCAGTTGTTTACCTAGATTTTTCTTAAACATTTTCAAACAACTTGGAAATGTGTTTAACATATCCCTTGTTAATTTGTTCCAGTCCCTAACTACTCATCCTATAAATGAATATTTGTCCCCATTTGTCCATTCCAACTTTATCTTCATATTATAATCTTACCTACTTTTAAAAACTCTGCTTATTCGTACCAAAAGCATTTCCATGTGGTTAGGGGCAAGCAGCTATGGACTTGCAATCAGGAGACAGTGGGTTCAAACCCCACTGTTGGAAATCCTGAAGATGCTTTTCCATGTTTTCCCATTTTCACTCCAGGCAAATACTGGGGCTGTGCCTTAATTAGGGCCACAGCCACTTCCTTCCCACTCTTAGCCTTTTCCTCTCCCATCGTCGCCATAAGATCTACCTTTGCTGGTGCGACATAAAGCCAGTTGATTTTTTTTAAAAGCAGCCTATTTGTCTACTTATGCCATTCCACACCATCTCTCCACTAACAGTTCGAAACGTACCTCATATAGGTCTTCGGTCTTATGGTGATGATGGGACGGGAACTGGAAAGGGTGGGAAGGAAGCGGCTGTGTCCTTAATTAAGGTACAGCCCCAGCATTTGCCTGGTGTGAAAATGGAAAACCATCTTCAGGGCTGCCGATGGTGGGACTCGAACCCACTATCTCCTGAATACTGGATACTGGCTGCATGTAAGTGAGTGCAGCTATCAAGGTTGGTCTCTCTCTTCTTTAGCATGCCATTCCTCTGGTTCATAAATTTTCTGATACTACTAGTATGTAACACACTGGTTCATCATAGCATTCCAGCTATTCAATCCTTACTCTGAGGCACTGATTGGAATGAACAGTGTGCACATTTAACGGAATAATGCGGAATAATGGCAGAGGAGTGTTCGCGGGTGTCTGTGGCCTGGTCATTCCAGCACTGGAACTTTGGACTGTTAGATCAGCACCATAGTACTGTTCGTTAAAAGTGAGAATATGTGCGGGTTTTCGTTTGATCAAGTATTTTATATGATAACATTGCTTTTAATCGATCACTACATTCCTACTGACATTGTAATGACCTATGTTGACTTCAGTTGGGAAAACCACTAAGACAGTCTTTCTGAGGATGTAAAAAAGGCAAGTGGAGAGCGAGTGTCTGCCTGAGAATTCCGTAGCGAAGCACGGGTACGTCAGCTAGTCATTTATGTATATAAGAGGACATAAAGGTCCAGTAACACTGTTCGCTTCTTAATCATTACAGGATCAGATAACAATTCACCTACTGTAATTCTTGAGTTCCATTTTCTAGAAATTTCGCCACCAATTCAACCATGCTTTTGTCTAGTCAAGTAGTCCTCATTTTCATCGATAATCTGCCATGATTTACTGTATCAAATGCCTTGGATAGGTCAATAGTGATATAGTCCATTTGACCTCCTGAATCTAAAATATTTGCTATATCTTGCTGGAATCCTACAAGTTAAGCTTTACTGGAATAACCTTTTCTAAACCTGAACTGCCTTCTATCAAACCAGTTCCTAATTTTGCAAACGTGTTTTATATAATCTGAAAGAATGCTTTACCAGAGCGTATAAACACATGTCAAGCTGTCTGGCATGTAATTATCTGCTTTATGTTCATCACTTGTACACTGGGGCTACTATTGCAACTTTCCATTAATTTGGTATCACGTCTTTATGCGAAGAGGAATCAAATAAGTATTTCAGTTATGACACTATATCCCAACCCATATATTCACCCCCAGAGATCGTATCCATCCCAGCTACCTTTCTAGCTTTCAACTTTTTTATCTTTTTGTAAATGTCTTTATTATTATAGGTAAATTTCACTAATTCGTCAGTATTAATCGACTTCTCCATCTGGACATTATTCTTACATCCAGCTACAGTAGAACCCCGTTTATCCTAAATAAAGGGGGTGGAGCCATTTTGGTTGACGCGTTTTTTCAGATGACGCATGGTAAATATTTTCGGAAGTTAAATGTCGAGATAAAATTGCATAATCTCTGTTAAGCAAAGGTGCATACTGTATATCAACATTAAAATGTTTACATAATGTCACTCGTATTTTCTTCTGAATTTTCTTGGTGCAGCGCTGTCGTACAGCTATGTCGCACCACCGTTTAATCAACAGTACATCAGCTGGTGTAGATTCATTGTTTTGTGCAACAAATTGCAAAGCAATCTGAAATAATTAAACAATTTTTTGTTACTACTGAACTCAATACTGTATAGAGTAATTTTATTACAGTACTGTAATTAAAGCATGTGGTACAGCGTTTTAATAACAATTCGAAATCAATCTTACCTCCAATGAATTACATAAATCATCTGCTGTAACTCGATTCTCAGAACTGCTATTATCAAGGTCGGAGTCTTTTACATAATCTTAATGATGACTAATTCAGTAAAAACCCTAACCCCATCGCACTACAGCCCTGAAGGGCCTTGGCCTACCAAGTGACCGCTGCTCAGCCCGAAGGCCTGCTGATTACGAGGTGTCATGTAGTCAACACGACGAATCCTCTCTGTCGTTATTCTTGGTTTTCTAGACGAAAGGAAATACAATAATAATAATAATAATAATAATAATAATAATAATACAGTAAGAAAAATTCCTGCTTGTTCAAGAAAAAATGTATGATGGAACAAACCAGGGGGTAAGAAACTGTTTTGTTTTATGCTACACGTGCATTCTAGCATAAGCCATAATATAAAAATAGGGTTTGGCTAGTAGCTCTCAGTACATATAGCGAGAGAATTACTAATATTGATGGCTAAGAACGAGAGGGTAAAAACATAATATTAAAATAAAGTTTTGCCAGAGCATTTCGGTTAAGCCAGGTTTTGGTTAAGTGAAGTTTGGTTAATTGGGGTTTTACTGTACCTTTACATACTGCTGACTGAATACTTCTTCCTTCTCTAAGTCCCCACACATACACTCTCCTTATCCATTAACGACTTTGGAATATCCTCCCTGGAACCTGTTTCTGCCTTAAAGTATCTATACATGTCCTTCCATTGCTCCCTAAAATTCACTTAGCTGCTAATTATGTTGCCATCATGTTATCCTTAACTGGCTTTTTTGTTAAATTCAATTTCCTAATAAAATCCTTCAGCCTATCCTTATTCCTGCGACTTCCTGACTCTGTTTCTTTCTAATCTGCACACCCATCGTAATTGCTTTATTTCCCTGTTATAATGTAACAAGTCCTTAGCATTCCTTCCCACTTTTAAAAGTACATACCTGTTTTCACACTCGTCAATAATTGCTTTGAACCCATCCCGTAGGGTGTTCACATTTTTATTTTCCATTGATCTTAATTGCTTTTTTTTTTTTAATTTTTTTTTGTATGTCCCATGCCTTTCTTATCAACCATATGGTATTACCTAATAGTCCTACTTTGGCCAGGTTGAGTAGCTCATACAGTAGAGCGCTGGCCTTCTGAGCCCAACTTGGCAGGTTCAATTCTGGCACAGTCTGGTGGTTTTTGAAGGTGCTAAAATACATCAGCCTCATGTCAGTAGATTTACTGGAACATTCAAGAACTCCTGCAGGAGAAAATTCCAGCATCTTGGTGTCTCTGAAAATTGTAAAATTAGTAGTGGGACATAAAATCATTATTATTATTATTATTATTATTATTATTATTATTATTATTATTAGGCCTATTTTTACAACTTTCCTTTCTATATCACTTATTTTTAACTACAACAAACACAGCTTCATGATCATTTATACCAGCAACAATGGCTCGCCGTGACGCAATGTTCCGCCGATACAAGGAAACAAATAATGAATTAGATTTCGAACAATATCGTCTTTTACGTAACAGAACAAAGCAATTAATTCGCAATAGCAAATTTAATCACATTAAAAATGTAACACGGAATTTAAATGCACGTGAAACCTGGAATGAACTTCGAGCTATGGGTGTTGGAAAATGCAAAGAGCCACATATGCCAACTATATCTCTCGATACACTTAACTCTCACTTCGTAACTAACCCAATAAAGGAATCTCAACCTCAAAATTATATCAATCTAAATAAAATAATCAGTGACCTTACAGAAAACGAAAATAATTTCTCTTTTCACTCTGTCAGTGTAAATGATGTAAAGCGTATTTTAAATTCAGTTAAGTCACAAGCTAAAGGAGCAGATAACATCCCAATAGGCTTTATAAAAAACATTATTGGCGCGGTCCTACCAATTATTACCCACATTGTAAACCATTGTCTCACCACCGGGACGTTTCCAACTGCATGGAAGGATGCTCTAGTAACCCCAATATTAAAGCATACCGGTACCACAGCAAATGCGCCATCTGATTACCGGCCTATTTCGATTCTTCCCCCTCTCTCGAAAGTTCTTGAACGAGTTGTACACGAGCAGCTAGTAGAATTCTTAACCAGGCATTCTCTTTTTGACCCATTGCAATCTGGCTTCAGAAAGGGACACAGTACTACGACTGCACTTCTTCGGGTAACAGATGACATAAGACTAGCAATGGACAAACGGCAGGTGACGATACTGACACTCCTTGACTTTAGTAGTGCGTTCGACACGGTAAATATAGACATACTATTATCCAAGCTACGCTCTCTGCATATCGGCCCGATAGCCCTTAATTTTTTTGAGTCGTACCTTACAAATCGTCGCCAGTGCGTAGTGGTAAACAATCAAAGATCCCAATGGGCTGTAAAATCATCCGGTGTCCCTCAAGGGTCTGTTCTAGGGCCCTTACTGTTCGTCTTGCATATTAATGACATATCTTCCACACTTCAGTATTGCAACTACCACTTATATGCTGATGATATGCAGATATACAAACACACCACTACAAACAATTTACATGAAACAGTTCAGCACATTAATTCGGATATTGAAAGGCTTACCGCCTATGCTAAAAACAACCACTTACTCCTAAATCCTCGTAAAACACAAAGTATTATCATAGGAAACTCTAAATTATTACATGTAATAAGCAATATCAATCCTCCTCCAATCATAATCAATGACATTGCTGTACCGTACCTTAAAAATGTAACTAATCTTGGAATCTCCATCAATGAGAATCTGACCTGGAATGAACACGTAACAAATGTATGTAGAAAGGTTCATGCAGCTCTATATCCCCTGAAACATCACAAGAATTCTTTTCCTCAAAAACTTAAATTAAAATTAATCCAAGCACTACTATTCCCAATTTTAGACTACTGTGATACAGTACTAGTCAATCTAAATGCTGAACAAGCTTTGAGACTTCAGCGAGCACAAAACTCATGCATACGATATGCCTTCCAACTGCGACATGACACTCATGTTACACCATATTTCAAAACATTAGAATGGCTACGCATAAATGAACGAAGGAATTATCACCTAATGACACTTGTTTACCAAGTGCTCTCGACGAACACTCCTACTTACCTCTCTTCTAATTTTCGTTTCCTTTCCTCATTCCATGAAATTAGTACCCGTTCTGGTTCCTTACTTGAAATTCCACTAAGTCGAACCAATTCCTACAATCAATCCTTTTTAGTTACCGCATCGAGACTCTGGAATACACTCCCAATGGACATTCGGCACCTTACTTCCTCTCATAAATTCAAATCTGCCTGCAGAAAGTTTTTCCTGGTAACATAAAACTGAGTTGTGTGAGTCATTGTGTGTATGTTGTGTGAATGGGTTTTCTTCATTTACTATTATTATTATTATTATTAATATTAATATTGTTATTATTATTAATATTGTTATGATTATTATTAGTAATTATCACATTAATTGCTGTACTGATATGTAGGCCTAACTTACCGGTAGTCTTAGAATTATCTGTTTGTAGTATTATTTCTTTTTAGAATTTCTATGTCTAACTTTTATGTTTACATTTTTAAATTCTGTTTATAGTGGTTAAGTGTAAGAGAGGGCCGTGAGCCCTAACTTCGCCACAAATGTAAGTCAGGAATAAATAAATAAATAAATAAATAAATCTATCAACCTTTTTCGATTTTAAAGGATAAACAGATAAATTATCATCTCTCTGCAGATTTTCATCACCAAGTAACACAAAAGTGGACACCTATTCTCATAACACTCATCACAGTACAAAACCATATTTGAGTGCCATCTGGTATTCAGGAAGAGGATGCATTAAAAATGACATTCAAAAGTAAGGATTACAACAATGTTCAAATTTGAGTCCTGGATCCCAGGAGGAAGTATAAGCAACCATTACAGAATGAGGAAGTGAAGGGAACTGTCTGCCTCCCTTCATAATATCATCTACTGAATTAATAATATGAGTTAAAAGCACAGGTAAAAACTGTTTTTGGCACTGTCTTAAAATATTGACAATGTTTGGGTTCAAACAAGGACAAAATGTCCCTACTACTATATATATTTATTTATTTACGTAGTTAGTTAGATAGACTTTAGCAATGGAGAAGTTTGGGCTCATGGCCCTCTCTTACATTTAACCAGATAAATTACAGAATAATACATATATTAAAGAAATCAAAGATTACTAAGCTAAATAACAGATTTGGAGAACAAATAAAACAGAAAGAAAGCGAAGCTCAACAAATAAAAGAAATCTGTAGCATAAAAAAGAAAGAAAAATCATATTGAAAAACAAGTAAAATACAACTGAAAAATAAAAGCTAATATATAAACAGAACACAATACATAATTGTGTATATTTGCACTATAAGAATAAAAATAATAAATGTAGTAATACAATATTCAGCAGGTAATCTCTGCATGCAGTCTAAAATGTTGATATTGTCTTAGAACTCCTGACGGCAGCTGGAAATGAATTCCAAAGTCATCACCCTCAATAAGATTCAGATATCAAGACTGAAGTGGTTTGGTCACATGAAGAGGATGCCAGTAAACAGAACTGCAAGGAAGGAATTTGACAGAAAAGTAGAAGGAAGACGACCCGCGGGAAGGCCACGAAGGAAATTGATAGATTTAGTTAAGAACGATGTACTGCTGAGAGGTCATGATTGGGACAAGTTGGTGGAGGAAGAATGGTACAAGGACAGGATGAGATGGAGGAGGCTCATATACCACACCCGGAAAACTGAAGATGGTTTAGAATGATGATGATGATCCAGCCAACGAAGCATCTGTTATACATTGAAGAGTGGTTGACGGGAATTGCGAAGGAAGTGCAAGATCTAGCGTTACAATTATGTAATGAGGACAAGAAATGGAATTATTTAAAAAATGTATTGGGGGAAGATTTTTATTTAGAGTTCATTATATCAACGTTAAGTATATGAAACTTCCGTTGCCTGTCGGGTTTCAGCTAGGAAAGAGCTGTATAGCTAGGGCTTATATGATCATCATAACTCTAGTTAAAAGCAAATCAAAGACGAGAGTTCAATGCTTGTTAAGTTTCGTAGTTTGTTCGTGAGTCACATCGAGAACAATGTTGCAATAGTCAAATATTGGTAGTATCAGAGTTTGGAGAAGTTTTATTTTTAAGTCTTGTGGAAAAATGTCCTTATGTCATTTGAAAAGGTGTAACATGCATCTTTCTACACGTATTTCTTACATGTGTAGACCAGTCAAGAGTTTGTCAAGGGTCCTACCTGCGTTCTTCACTTCCTTGTTGAAAGGGATTACAGTTGTATTTAATGACACCGGGGGAATAGTATCATTTTTATACATGGTAATTTCTGAGAACCAATTATAATTGCGTTTGTTTAGGGTTGAAAAGAAACTTTTACTGGCTTACACACAGATTTGTTGAAGGTCGGAATTAATATCTCTTATTGCGTTCGATATATTTTTTGCATTAACGTGGCAGTAAATTTGGAGGTCATCAGCATAAAGGTGATACCTATTATATTTTATTTTAGAGGATATATCACCAATATAGAGGGCAAATAGGAGAGACAAGGATAGAATCCTATACAGTTCCTGCCTTCGTGAGTTGCCACTGTGAAGTAATATCATGAGCTATAACACATTGCTTACGATCTGCTAGGTATGAGCAGAAAAATTTTGAAACTTCGGTACCAAATGATTCTTCTTAACAATATCTGGATATTTGTCTCAAAAATACTGCTGAAGTTGAGGAGTGTCAGTATAGTCACTTGTCTTTCATCCATTGCTTGTCTGATGCCCTCGACACTTTGATCAAGGCACTTGCTGTACTATAGCCCTTCTTAAAGCCAGACTGCAGCAGATCTAGAAGGGTGGTATTCCTGTATTTGAACTTATACCAATTGTTTTAGTGTTTTTGAGAGAGTAGGGTAAATAGATATGGGACGGTAATCAAATAGGAGTCTCAAACCTGGACTCTTAGGAAGTGGGGTTACATTAGCTAACTTCCAAATTGTTGGTAGCATGCCATGCTTCAGACAATAATTGAAAATATGGGTGAGAATGGGGAGAACAGCACAAATGTGTAAAAGTGATAGGAATATCATATGAGACTTCGTTAACTTCAGTAGTGCTGACTGTACGAAAGGCAAAGCAGGGGTGATTTTGAGGGACAAGTGATGGGCTGTTATCTGCATGTGGTCTATTAAGCAGATTAGACTGAACACTGTCTTCCATGAAATACCCATTCAGCTTGTCAAGTGGAATGTTGAGTACCTGGTTATTTTCCCTCATTCCCATAGCTTAGAGATGCTTCCAGGCACTAGCCGTATGTAAGTTACTTACTGATTCATGAACATATTTAAGATTAAGTATCATTTGTTTTGTTTTATTCCTAATTATTCTATAATTTTCATAGTCAGTTGGAGGCGGGACAGGTTTTTCTCCAGGTACTCCTGTTTTCCCTGTCATTTTCATTCCAGCGACACTCTCCAATATCATTTCATTTAATCTGTCATTTATTAATCATTGCCCCAGAGGAGTGCGACAGGCTTCGGTAGCCAGCACAATTCCTATCCTTGCCGCTAGATGGGGCGTCATTTATTCCATTCCTGACCTGGTCGAATGACTGGAAACAGGCTGTGGATTTTCATTTTCATCTTTTATATTCCAGCATATTACATATCTAGGTTTATATTTTGGAATACAAAGAAAATAAGTGAGAAATATGTCGTGAGTAGACATCGCCAGTACCGAAATTTGTCCACAAATTACATCTTTCTGAGAGTTAGTAGTCACTTTAAGGTCAGTTAAGGTATTGAGGTAGAGTCTACAATAAAGAAAGACAGTATAGAATTGGTTAGTCAAGTGAGAGGGAAGGATGGTCATGTCACATGAGGAAAACTAGTCTTCTAATTTTGTAGTATCATAATCTTGATAAGTAAATTAGTGTTATGTTGAAGTCCCCTAATATTATATCGTGTTCATATGCTGGCAGCAAATTAAGGAGATACGTTTCAAATTTAACGATATAAGATATTTTAGGTGGTCAATAAACTATTCCAATAAGTGTGTTCTGTCCACTCGCAGTTACTTCAACGAACATGAACTTGTCCTCGGTAACTCACCAGTCGATGAGGAACAAATGACACTGCTCTTGAGGTAGTCTCTACAGTAAAGAACAATACCTCCACCCCTCTTATTGGTGTGGTCATGACGATGGAGATTATAGTCATCAAGGTCCGCCATGCTATTTGGAATTGAGGAGTCAAAAAACTTTCACCGACACTTATCATGTGGATGCAATTTTCGTTAAATATACCCTTAATTTCATCCAAATGTGCAAGTAAGCTTAGGCTCTTCAAATGATAACACTGTAGGGTGTGAGGATACAGTGAAAGTTTTTGTTTCAGAAAGCTGCTGGCATCTGTGGGCTGGAATGAAGTGCTATTGTTAGAACTACGGTCATTGTCAGAGAGGTCCCGTAATTAACTGGCTAACGGACATGCTTGAACTAAGGCAGAAATCTTACCTAGATTTCCAGATGAACTAGACTGCTGACTAGTTAACACATCACACAAACACACACAAGCAAACACACAAATCTAATAAAAAACAAAATTGAGAAGGCACATCGTAACTGTTTCATCTAGTTGCTTGCTTTTCAAAGTTTCTAAGACCACAGCATAGGTATCCTCGCTTAGGGTCTCGCTTACACTGTGGAGGTGGAGGGAGTTCCTTCTGCTGTATTGTTCTGCCTTGTCAATTACAAGATAATTACAATCATTCCGTATTGATGGTTTTCATTTTACAAAGGAAAAATTAAATGTATCCTCATAATCCAATACAAAACATAATTCCATCATTAGTTGGAGCAATAAAATTCAAACATGTTTTGACTCATTTGAGCCATCTTCAGTGAAGTAAGGGGGGATTAAAGTAATCTACATAATAAAAGCTAAAAATATGCTCAAACATAATCAAGGAACAAAAGAAAAACAAGAGACATGACGGAAATAAAAACAATAACAATATACAATATTTACATCACTAGATGAAGTAATAAATAACTCGCTGAGGCAAATTCAGTGATAAAAGCGTTAATATAAAACATAATTGAATCCAAAAAGTGTGCTAAACCTAAGAAAATAAATGATACAGACAGAAACGAAACAATAAGTGCTAATAGTGAGATTGCGGACCTGTTAATCTACAATTTTTTTGGTTTGATAATTCAAAAACAAGATGAAATCACTGTGTTGAAAATTCAGGCCGACAGTCTGTCTTTGTAGAAGTACCATAACCACGAATGGCTAGGAGGGGAGCGAAAAAAACTTGAAAGCCACGTTTGAGAGGAGACAACGTGCCAGGTGAAATGTATGTGATAAGCAGGGAACGGATTTATATGTAAATACATATCTCTTTAGGAAGCTAAAATTAATTATATTTTGCATTTTCTTTACGAATCATGACGAGTGGAGTTGAAAAATGGAGTATTCATTTTCCATATTTTTCCATATTTTGGAGTTTAGCACATATGTTCCATATTCTTCGTCATTAAAATCAATATAGTCCATATTTCGACTAAAAAGTAGTCCTCTCAATAATGGAGAAATAAATTAAAAATCTACATTCAAAAAATTTATATTTTAACTGGTGTGGAGGTCATTATCATGCATGTCTACGTCTGGGCTGATAAAATAAGCTGATAAGCGGTGCGAAGAAAGAGAGGGGTTGAGCCCGGAAGTGGTGGAGATCAGCCGGTCAGTACCGTGACTACCTGATAAGCTGCATTACATAACATCGACTGTGTCTGTGACGTAATTTTGTAACTAGGGAAATCTCATTCATCGACGATGTGCTAGTGGTTTCCGGATTAGTTCGTAATTCTGGCATTTCCTTTGATTGCTTCATAACTCCATCTAGTTCACTACCAGTCATTTACAGTTTGAATTAGCAGTGAGATGGATCATAGTGTTCTTGTACGTTAAGTGTGTGCAGTTGTATAGTGATATTCATAGAAGATATTAACGTTGTTACAATATGCCTAAAGTAGCTCAGTCAACCAGTTTAAAATTAAAAAGTTATATATCAGAATTTAAAGAAGATGGTTTATCAACTGACAGTAAGATATTATTTTGTAATTTGTGTCATTGTACAGTGACATCTACTCAAAGGTTCTTTGTGCAACAGCACGTTTCAACCAGTAAACACCAGGCTAACAAACAACGAGATTCCAAGCAGAGACAGTTGTTTCCGACACAACCAGCAACTTCCAGTGTAACGTCCGAGTTCAACACCGATCTCTGCCGTGCTCTCATCTCTGCTGACGTACCTCTCTTCAAATTGAATAATCAGTGCTTCAGGGAATTCCTCGAGAAATGTACTAAACGATCCATCCTGGATGAGTCAACGTTCAGAAAAACGTACTGTTCAGCCATATATGATGAAACTGTTCGTAAGATAAGGCAAGAGATTAAAGACGGTCCAATTTGGGTTTCCATTGATGAGACAACAGACAAAGAAGGCAAGCTAATTGGCAACGTAATCATTGGTTTGTTAAGCGAAGATTATTGTAAACGGATTCTCTTACACTGTGATGTTCTAGAAAAGTGCAATAACAAAACTATAGCAAAACTGTTCAATGAGGCTATGGGTATCCCCTGGCCACAGGGCGTTAAGTGTGATAAAGTGTTACTTTTTATTAGCAATGCCGCACCTTATATGATAAAAGCCGGAGAAGCATTATGTGTTGTATATCCTAAGATGACTCATTTAACATGTGTAGCACATGCCTTTCATCGTGTGGCAGAAGTGATAAGAGGCAGTTACCTCGAAGTAGATTTATTGATTTACTCAGTGAAAAATGTTTTTCTCAAAGCCCACAGAAGAGTTCATCTTTTGAAAGAAATGTACCCAGAGATTCCATTGCCACCGAAGCCGATTCTAACTAGGTGGGGTACGTGGTTGCAAGCGGTTGAATATTATGTTGAATATATAGACTGTATTAAGAACGTTTTGCATGCCATGGACTCTGAAGATGCAGCCTCACTTGAAGCCGCGAAAACAGTTGTCTGCGATACAAGTGTGAGAAATACTTATGTTACATTCAGCATAATTTTTCATGCATCACAAAAACACTGAAAAGGCTCCAAAACTCGCATCTCTCACTTTCTGAAAGTTGTGAAATTGTGAATAAAACTGTGGAACAACTAAATCGTGGTACAGGTAAAGTTGCAGATGTAGCAAACATGAAGATGGCCACTGTACTTTCAAAGAATCCTGGATATGAAGAAATGACAAAGGTTTCTGCAATGCTGTGTGGAGATTTAAGTGTAAAATTAACATTGGAATTAACCCCAGCAGATATTGTGAAAGTGAATTGTGCCCCTATTAGCTCTTCCAATGTTGAACGCAGTTTCACTCAACATAAATCTGTCCTTAGAGATAATAGGAGAAGATTCACTCTCCTGCACTTAAAAGAACATTTTGTAATCCATTGTTTTGGTAATTGAGAATAAAGGATTGTGTGTTCTTCAAATATATTAAAATGAGAAATGCAACATTATGTTGCATGTAGATCTACTTTGTTTAGCTTCTTCGAACTTTGATATTAAATAGAAATTAATGTTGTATGTGTAATTTTAAGTCCATATATAATTCCATATTTCAATAAAAATAACTATATATGTACACATTTCAATAATTATTAGTACATATAAATCCGTTCCCTGGTGATAAGTGATGAAAAAATGCCGATGAATTAAAAATTTTAGAATAGCAGCATTCTCAATTTCTTCTCAATTTAGCGGTCTTGTTTTCAAAGATAGTTTCCAATGTTGGCTAGGTATGTTTGCCTTATTTTAAAAGGTCTGGAAGACAGCGACAAAATTGAGAAGCTGTTAGAGAAGTAACAGGTGCATGGTAAACTGTAAGTGACCATAGTGGAAACCGTCAATGAAGTTCCAATCTGTAATGGAAGAAATGAGGTTGTGTGAGAAACTTGGGCTGATAAGTAAAAAATGTAAAATGGGTGTGAATAAATCTTTAAACTTAACGGTACTTAAAAGGGGGTTGTCCTCTCGAACTGGCCTGGCCTTCTTGAAGTTAACGGTCCCGTTCGTACGATTGAGTCCATTGTTGGCTCAGCTGTGTTTGCGAGGATGGGAGGAGCAGATGGGAAAGGGGGGTGCAGGGGGTGGGGAGTGGTGGCAAGCTGGAGAGATGGAGGAAGGGTTTATTTTTATTATAGAAGTTCTGATGAATATGTGGAATGAATGTTTCAAGTACTTTTTTTTTTTTCTTCGTTGATTTCATTTAAATTGTGAGAGGTGTTCATAAACTGATCTAAATCGATGTGGATGCTCTCGAGAACGTTGAATAAGGTGCCTTTTTGCTCATCTTAAGATCGTTATCTATTGATGCGCATTCGTGGCTGGATGTTTTATGATGTTCACTCATAGCTGAAAAACTATTATATTTGAGAGCGTTGCGATATTCGGCATAACTTATGACAAAATTGCAGCCTGTTTGACCTATGTAGCTGGAATTACAGGATTGGCGTTCTGATTTTGTAAACTTTGGAGTTCAAATATCTATTATTAATGTTGTTATTGTTGACAGTGTGTGGATTGAAAATGAGTTTGGAGTTGGTGTGGGAGGTTCTAATCGCTATTTTGATGGTTTTTTTTTTTTTATGTTAGAAATTTAGTAAATGCTACTATTATTGAAAGTGAACGTGGAAAACTTTTCTTTAGGAGCGGAATTTTTTTCTAGGGTAATCTTGTGTCTCCTGTTATATCTATAAGATATAAAGTTCTCGACAGCATCCACATCGATTTAGATCAGTTTATGAACCCCTCTCACAATTTAAATGAAATCAATGAAAAAAAAAAAAAAACATTCTACTTGAAACATTCATTCCATATATTTGTCACAACTTCTATAATAAAAACAAACCCTGCCTCCATCTCCCCAACTCACCACCACTCTCCCCACCCTCTCCCCACCAGCCCTGCACCTCCTTCCCCCTCCGCTCCTCCCATCCTCGCAAACACAGCGGTGCCAACAATAGACTCGATCGTACGAACGGGACCGTTAACTTCGAGAAGGCCAGGCCAGTTCGAGAGGACAACCACCTTTTAAGTACTATAAGTTTAAATATTTCTTCACACCCATTTTACATTTTTTACTTATCAGCCCAAGTTTCTCGCACATTTCCATTACAGATTGGAACTTTATTGACGGTTTCCACTATGGTCACTTACAGTTTACCATGCACCTGTTACCTCTCTAACACAGCTTCTCTATTTTCTCGCTGCCTTTCCGACCATTTAAAATAAGGCAAACACACTAGCCAACATTGGAAACAATCTTCGAGAACGGGACCACTAAATTGAGAAGAAACTGAGAATGCTTCTATTCTAAAATTTTAAATTCATCGGCATTTTTCCATCACTTAACATATACATTTCACCTGGCACACTGTCTCCTCTCACACTTGGTTTCTCAAGCTTTTTCACTCCCCTCCTAGCCATTCGTGCTGATGGTGCTTCAAAACAGTGATTTTGTCTTGTTTTTGAATTGTTATCAAACCAAAAAAATGTGTAGACTGAGAGATCCACAACCTCACTATTAGCACTTATTGTTTTGTTTCAGTCCGTATCATTTATTTTATTTTCTTTTCTTTTCTTATGGTTAGCACACTTTTTGGATTCAATTATGTTTTATATTAAGCCTTTTTTCACTGAATTTGTCTCTGGCGAGTTATTTATTGCTCCATCTAGTGATGTAAATGTTGTATATTGTTATTGTTTTTATTTCTGTCATGTCTCTTTTGTTTTTCTTTTGTTCCTTGATTGTTTTAGCACATTTTTAGCTTGTATTATGTAGATTACTTTAACCCCCCCCTCCCCCTTATTTCACTGAAGATGGCTCGGTTTGAATTTTTCTGCTTCATCTAATGATGGAATTATGTTTTGTATTGAATTACGAGGAAACATTTAATTTTTCCTTTGTAAAGTGCCATGTCAAGTCCAATGTCTTGGCGACTTAGACGTTTTTGTAGGCGGCCTACCTCTTTCTTCATCTCACTTAATTCCGCAGATATAATTTCTCTGAAGTCCTGGAAGTCTGATGCAAGACTGATTACAGTGTCGCCGGGGTTGGCAGCACTAGTCACACCTGCAGCCATGGCTTGCTCCAAACTGGCTGGAAATTCACACATTTGTTTTTCAAACTTCTACATATATTCATTCATGGTGCATCATAGTACTTTGGTATTATACAACTTCACAATTAAAATTAAACCCTTAAATTATAAACAGACTGTTTACTTGCTGATATGTCAGGGTAATTGCATAGCTCATGTAGTTGTGTTGTGTAGAGTGCACCATCTTGGAATGTACCAAATTTCCTGCACTTCTGGCAAGGTGTCCTTTGGTCAGACATGCCAGTGTATTAGGATTCACATCTGCAGACATAAAAGGAATATTAGTCTTAACCACCCAGACAAATCTGCAAGAGCTTGCCAAACCTTATCTTTGGTCATGGTGTGGTGTTCCGAGATGATCCAACCGTTAATCCATATAAGTGTACCCATGCTTCGCTGTGAAATTCTAGGTAAAACAATAGACATCTTCTGAGGAAGATTTTATTAGATTGCATTGTTCTTAGCGTTATCTGAGAAACATCACAGGGAGGTCGCTATACTGTACATCATTTCCGGTTTGGGGAGTTTTCATTGCAATAGCAGGCCCCATTTCCTACTGCCAGTCACAGTCGAGTTTGGGAGTTTAGATTATAATGGCAGGCCCCCTTGCCTACTGCCAGTCACAGTCGAGTTGGGGTGTTTTCATTATAATGGAAGGCTCTCTTGCCTACACTCACCTTTGGAAGTTCTGGCCTACAGCCAGTCAGTAGGCTAAGCTCCATGAAATTTTCTCAATTTAGCACGGTGCTTATTTCTTCTTTGTTTTTCATTGGATGATGGAACTTTTGAACTGTTTTTTTGAGTCAGAGAGAGAATTCAGTCATCAAGTACAACAGAAGACACTTGCTTTTAGGAAGAGGATGGTAAGCTGTGAAAGGAAATTCATTGGCAGTGCACTGGACAAAGAAACTTGCAGGGCGAATTACATTAAGTGATGTAAGGACAGGGCTAGTGATAGCTGATGGTTGTTGTTGAAGAAGAAGAATCGAGGCATGAGTGGTTCAAAATGCGATGGCATCATTCGACCAGAAAATTTAAAACTTAATATGGCCCTTCCCTCAACAGGCTCTTCAGGCTGTATTATCACATTCCCTTCATGAAATACCACCAGATGGTAAGGGTATATATCATTAGCAGTCAAAATTTTGCAGTGAGTGGGAGATAGGTGGGAAGGGACATGTAAGCCTAGTACTTAAACCTTGGTTTTGTACATGTTCCCACACAGCATCATAGAAAACACTTTAGCCGGGCTGAGTAGCTCAGACAGTTAAGGCGCTGGCCTTCTGACCCCAACTTGGCAGGTTCGATCCTGGCTCAGTCCGGTGGTATTTGAAGATGCTCAAATACGTCAGCCTCGTGTCGGTAGATTTACTGGCACGTAAAAACTCCTGCGGGACTAAATTCCGGCACCTCGGCGTCTCCGAAAACCGTAAGAGTAGTTAGTGGGACGTAAAACAAATAACATTATTAGAAAACACTTTTGAAACCATTGCCAGTTGTTAAAAATGTGCTGTGCGACACTAAACTGCATCTGAGGTGCCAGCGAGTCAGTGCCATACACTAAGATAGGGAGTAGAAAAAAGAGAACCCATCTCCCTTTGTAGATACAACACAGTGAGGTACAATTACGCTGCCAATAGCAGTGAGCACCTTGCTTGTATGTATGTTCAGTCGTCAGCCCTAAGGCTGGTTGGATCCTCAACAGCTCCACCATTAGCTGTCATAGATGGCCTAGGCATCACTGAAGAGGCGTACTAGGGAAATGAGGAGTGAGGTAGTTTCCCTTTGCTTTCCTCACCAAGCCAGCTGTTGCTATTACATATCAGTCTGCCAAGCCCACTGAAATGCATACACCAACCGACCCTATGAGCGATATTTTCACACCATTCATAACAGGGACTGGCTGTACAAGAAATGGTATTACTAGCATCGCTCATACCTTGGTCACTTTCATATTGTCAAAGCCAAGGATGAGACTGAGACAGATCTATGAAAGTAACAAATTTATTCTAGCCCATACCAGAAGACATAGTGCACTGTAAACACTACATCTCGCCAGCAAAGGCATGCACCTTGCTTAATGAATCCTGTTATGGAAATGAAAAGAAAAATAGAGCTATGAGAAAGGACCCACAGTACACAGGAGCTGTAGATAAACAGAAAGGAAAATGTGGTAGAATATCTATCGAGTTGTGACCAAAAATGAGTCTGAAAAGGTGGAAGTATTAAGAATAAAATAAAAGAAGAGAAAATATGAAGATGTGTATGACGAATAAGTTACTTCAGTGGGCCGGGCTGGGGCTCAGATGGTTGAGGCGCTGGCCTTCTGACCCCAACTTGGCAGGTTCGATCCTGGCTCAGTCCAATGGTATTTGAAGGTGCTCAAATAAGTCAGCCTCGTGTTGGTAGATTTACCAAAAGAACTCCCGTCGGACTAAATTCTGTCACCTCGGCATCTCCCAAAACCATAAAAAAAGTAGTTTGTGGGACGTAAAGCAAATTACATTAGCCTATTTATTTACTTACTTCATTGAGCTGAATAAAGCAGTATGATAAAATGCAGAAGCACATCTTATTGTACTCCTGTAAATAAGACAGTTACACGCAGAATCTTGTCTGTGCTTTTCTAGGTATAGGAGATAGATAGGAAAAAAAGAAAAGGAAAATAGTCAGCTATGAATTACAGGAACTACGGCATACAGGAGCTCTAGGAAAGCCCTGGGAGAACAACTGCAGCATTGTGACCAAAATGAGTCTGAAAAGGTGGAAAGTATTAAGAATAAAAGATAGAAGATAGCAGGGTGTGATTATTTAAATTAAAATCAGTTGGTTTACTTACTCTCATCTTATCTGCTGTCCATTGTTCAAAACTAATATAAACATTAACTACTTAAAATCATTTTGCTTTCTTATTGTTTTATTGCTTGTGGTCTATTGGGTAGTGCTTTGGTACCTATCGCTCATGTTTGGAATTGTTGAAAAATTATGTTTATGATACTTTAAGTAGCAAAGAAAAGAAATCCTAACTTTATGCTTGCCATATCAAGAAATTCTCTTATGTAGAAAACTCGAAAGTGAGACAGCGTACAACGTTGCCCAGATGAGTAATTATCAAATGTTTCCTTTTCCCCGAAGGACTCTTTAATATTCTTAAATATTCTGTGTGATAAAAAGATTGAACTAGCATGGATATACTGTAAATAGAGCTTAAAGTGCAAGCAGTGCTTAAGTCAGAAACGACGACACTAGTTTGAAACGCCAAATCATAGCATGCCTTCATCCAACTTGGTAAAAAGACACTCTATAACAAAAGAAATGATGCACCGGGAAGGCATTGTCCAATCATAAGGAAATTACGTATGCAAATTACGTATGTCAGTTTTGCACTGGTTGGCTACGAGACATAAGTTTGAAATTTAAAGTAAAAGCAAATGAAATGTTTCACTTACAACAGTTAACTACATCCTGAACACCAAAACAAAGACTACCAATTTCATTAATGCTAAATTACGAAATATTAGCAAGAAAGAAACTCGTAATAATAACCAAATTCACTGGCACGGCAAGAATACCATCACATATAAATAGAGCTCTTCTGGCATGTGGGTCGGATGTTAGCTAAATGAATGTAGCCGTGGTTGTTTCTGCGGTTGCCTTTAATGCACGAGTATTGATAAAAATTGAAACTTAACTGCTTTTTGAAGTGAAAAGTGAAGCTAAATGGTATTACATGACATACATGTAATGTCCTCCTCTATGAACCATGTGACCTTGCCGCGGTGGGAAGGCTTGTGTGTCCCAATGACGCAGATAGCCGAGCCGAAGGTGCAACCATATCGGATGGATATCTGTTGAGAGACCAGACTAACGAATGGTTCATCGAAAGCGGGGTAGCAGCCTTTTGGAAGTTGCAAGGGCGGCAGTCTGGATGATTGACTGATATGGCCTTGTAATAATACTCAACATGGCTTAGCTGTGTTGATACTGCTACAAGGCTGAAAGCAACGGAAAACTATAGCCGTAACTAACTCCCGAGGACATGCAGCTCTCTCTGTATGAATGATGTACTGATGATGGCTTCCTCCCAGGTAAAATATTCCGGAGGTAAACTAGTCCCCCATTCGGATCTCCGGGTGGGGACTACACGAGAGGGGGCGATCATCAGGAAGATGGACACTGACATTCTGCAAGTCGGAGCGTGGAATGTTAGAAGTTTGAATCGTTGTGGTAGGTTAGAGAATCTGAAAAGGGAGATGGATAGACTAAAGTTAGATGTAGTTGGTATAAGTGAAGTACGTTGGCAGGAAGAACAGGATTTTTGGTCAGGTGACTACCGAATTATCAACACGAAATCAAACAAGGGAAATGCAGGGGTTGGTTTAATAATGAATAAGAAAATAGGGCAGCGGGTAAGCAACTATGACCAGCATAGTGAAAGAATTATTGTTGTCAAGATAAGACACCAAACCAATGCCCACCAAAATAGTGCAGGTCTATATGCCTACTAGTTCAGCAGATGGACGAGGAAATCGAAAGAATATCTGAAGAGATAGAAGATTTAATACAATATGTAAAAGGCGACGAGAATCTAATTGTGATGGGAGACTGGAATGCGGTGGTAGGCCAAGGAGGAGAAGGTAATACAGTAGGAGAATTCGGATTGGGACAAAGGAACGAAAGAGGAAGTCGGCTGGTTGAATTCTACACTGATCATAATTTAGTCCTTGTCAATACTTGGTTCATACACCACAAATGACGGCTGTATACGTGGACGAGACCTGGAGACACTGGAAGATATCAAATAGACTTCATTATGATTAGGCAGAGATTCAGAAACCAGGTGTTGGATTGCAAAACTTTCCCAGGAGCAGACGTGGACTCTGACCACAACTTGTTGGTCATGAAATGCCATCTGAAGTTGAAGAAATTGAAGAAAGGAAAGAATGCAAAAAGATGGGATCTAGACAAGTTGAAAGAAAAGAGTGTGAGGGATTGTTTCAAGGAACATGTGACACAAGGGCTAAATGAAAAGGCTGAAGGAAACACAATAGAGGAAAAGTGGATAGTCATGAAAAATGAAGTCAGTAGGGCTGCTGAAGAGATGTTAGGAAGGAAGAAAAGATCAACTAAGAATCAGTGCATAACTCAGGAGATACTAGACCTGATTGATGAACGACGAAAATACAAGAATGCTAGAAATGAAGAGGGCAGAAAAGAATACAGGCGATTAAAGAATGAAGTGGATAGAAAGTGCAAGGTAGCTAAGAAAGAATGGCTGAAGGAGAAGTGCAAGGATGTTGAAGGTTGTATGGTCCTGGGAAAGGTAGGTGCTGCATACAGGAAAATCAAGGAAACCTTTGGAGAAAGGAAATCTAGGTGTATGAATATTAAGAGCTCAGATGGAAAGCCACTTCTAGGGAAAGAAGACAAAGCAGAAAGATGGCAAGAACATATCAAACAGTTGTATCAAGGTAAATATGTAGATAATTTGATTCTGGAACAAGAAAAGGCTGTTGATGTTGATGAAATGGGAGACCCAATTTTGAGGTCAGAGTTTGACAGAGCTGTGAGACACCTAAATAGGAACAAGGCACCTGGAATTGATGACATTCCTTCTGAATTACTGACTGCCTTAGGAGAATGCAGCATGGCAAGGTTATTCCATTTAGTGTGTAAGATGTACGAGACAGGAGAAGTCCCATCCGATTTTCAGCAGAATGTTGTTATACCTATTCCCAAGAAAGCCGGTGCTGACAGGTGTGAAAACTACCGCACCATTAGTTTAGTATCGCATGGCTGCAAAATTTTAACACGTATTATTTACAGAAGAATGGAAAAACAAGTTGAAGCTGAGTTGGGAGAAGATCAATTTGGCTTCAGAAGAAATGTAGGAACACGTGAAGCAATCCTGACTTTACGTCTGATCTTAGAGGATCGCATCAAGAAGGACAATCTGTATAAAAATCAGTCTGCAGTGATAAGAATCGATGACTTTGGAAAAAAAGCAGTGGAAAAAAGCAGCAATCCAGAAATGAGTGAGGCAAGGCTGCAGTTTGTTCTTTTCATTGTTTACATAGAACAGGCAATAAAGGAAATCAAAGAGGAATTTGGAAAGGGAATCACAATCCAAGGAGAGGAAATCAAAACCTTGAGATTTGCCAATGATATTGTTATTTTATCTGAGATTGCAGAAGATCTCAAGAAGCTGCTGAATGGTGTGGACAAAGTCTTGAGTAAGGAGTGCAAGATGAAAATAAATGTCCAAAACAAAAGTAATGGAGTGCAGTCGAACGAAGGCAGGTGATGCAGGAAATATTAGATTAGGAAATGAAGTCTTAAAGGAAGTAGATGAATATTGTTACTTGGATAGTAAAATAACAAACGATGGCAGAAGTAAGGAGGACATAAAATGCAGACTAGCACAAGCAAAGAAGAGCTTTCTTAAGAAAAGAAATTTGCTCACTTCAAACATTGATATAGGAATTAGAAAGAGGTTTTTGAAGACTTTCGTGTGGAGCGTGGCATTGTATGGAAGTGAAACATGGACAATAACTAGCTCAGAAAGAAAGAGAATAGAAGCTTTTGAAATGTGGTGTTACAGAAGAATGCTGAAGGTGAGATGGATAGATCGAATCACGAATGAAGAGATACTGAATCAAATTGGTGAGAGGAGATCGATTTGGCTAAATTTGACAAGAAGAAGGGATAGAATGATAGGACACATTTTAAGACACCCAGGACTTGTGCAGTTGGTCTTTGAAGGAAGTGTAGATGGTAAGAACAGTAGGGGTAGACCAAGGTTTGAATATGACAAGCAGATTAGAGCAGATGTAGGATGCAATAGTTACGTAGAAATGAAAAGGTTAGCACAGGATAGGGTGGCATGGATAGCTGCATCAAACCAGTCTATAGACTGATGACTCAAACAACAACATGTAATGTTTATGTGGAAGTATCTTTTACACATATGAAACATTTGTGTACTTTGAGGAAAGGTAAGTTGTCTGAACTCATTTCCCAAGTTTTTTGTTTACCTACTTTGTTTCCCAGTTGATTTGTCATAGAATTAAGTAATTTTCTAATAGAAGAGTCTCTATATTGAATGTGTTGTACTGTACTTGTAAAAGTGTTGCAAGAAATTTGCTTTTAACTTAAAATGAGTATAATTCAGGCTGAAAACTGGATTCAGTATGGGGAGGATTTAAAAAACTTTCACTTCAAGTGGAAAGGGCATGAAGGCTAAATGCAAATAATGTGGTTTAGAAATGCAGGGATTAGTTGCTAGAATAAAGTTACATATACAGCATTGTGACCAAAATGAGACTGAAAAGGTGAAAAGTATTAAGAATAAAGGATAGAAAATAGTAGGGTGAGATTATTTAAATTAAAATCAGTTGGTTTACTTACTCTCATCTTATTACCTGCTGTCCATTGTTCAAAACTAATATGAAAATTAACTACTTAAAATCAGTTTGCTTTCTTATTGTTTTATTGCTTGTGGTCTATTGGGTAGTGGTTTGGTACCAATCACTCATGTTTGGAATTGTTGAAAATGTTTGAAAAATGTTATTATCAAGCATTGGCTGCACTTCATTTTCTGGCCTTCATTGTTCATTCAGTATTAATCAAATCATAATATGTTTTACATCCATTCAAGTATGAGTGTACATTTTTTGAAGAAAAACTGTTGATACTGCAGCATCTGACAATGAAGATCAAAATTTAGACACAGATCCAGTGGTTTCACTTTCAGCATCAATACAGAAGAGATCATTAATTGCAAATCAGCTATCCAGTGAGGGACCATCTCTAAAAATTGAGCAAGGTCAGATTAGTCACTTTGTTGTTTAAACTAGTGAAAAATCAAAAAGGGGACTTTAATAAACAGGTTGCAAAATTATGTTATGTTACAAACAGTTCCTTCCACTCCATTAATCATTCAGAATTCAGAAGACTTGCAAGTATGTTGCGACCAGGCTATACTCTATCATCTGCTACGGTAGGATGACCTCTTCTTGAAGAAATTTATCAAAGTGAGAGAGATAAATGTTTTAAGGATTTATTTCATAATACAGTTTGTATGAGCTTAGCTGGACGGTCAAATGTGCCATTATGAGCCCATTGTGTGGTCACTTTAGACCAGTGAAAATGGGGACGTACATCTGTTCAACACAGTTGATACATCTGTTTATCTCCATACACATGGCTACTTAATTGAAGTTTCAATAAATTCAGTGAAAAGTTGTGAGAAAGAATTAAAGTATAATGTGAGAAGCTTCATTACAGACAAGCAATATGGCAAAAAAGAGTGGTCTGAAAGAAAGGGAAGATATTCATGTAATGAATTACATATGACTGTTCTGCTCATATTTTGAATCTTCTCTTCCAGAATCTTACCTAGGACACCTCAAAAACATAAAGGAACATGTAATAGAAATTGTGACATACCTCTGCAATAATCATTTTTCCAATGCAAAATTTAGGAGTGAAGGAGGACAGTTATTAATCCTGCTTGAGGAAGTTTGGTGGAATGCTTTGTCTGACTGCCTTCAATCTTACATTAAGAACTGGCCACCAATTGTGAAGATTCTTACATTAAAAACTGGCCAATTCTTGTGAAGATTTGTAAAGAAAGGAGAGACAAGATTCAAGATTTCTTTAAAAGAAAGGTTAATGATCTTCAACTAAAGCAAAGTGCTGAAAAAGTTTTAACACTGGCTCTCGATGTAACCCAAAGAAGTGACTGTACCATTGGGCAAGCAGTGCAAGTGTGATAAAATACTGCAGTATGACTTGGAGGAATTACAAGTGTTAAGGAGATCTGGAATTAATGACACAAATACTAATATGTTTGAAAAATGTTATTATCAAGCATTGGCTGCACCTGATTTTCTGACTCTTATTGTTCATTCAGTATTAATCAAATCAGAATGTTTCACATCCATCCAAGCATGAGTGTACATTTCAGTTTGCCCAGGAAAAATATGGGAGAACTTTATTTTTATCAATACTTGTGAAATATCAAAGCAAAATTTAAACCATTCTTTCCGACGATGCTCACCGATGAAGTGGTGCCAGGTGTGTCTGCTTTGCAGTGGTGGAAATCTCAAGAAAATGTCATTGGCAATAGGCAAAGTAATGCAACTCTTACCAGTTAGACCATCATCTGCAGGTGTAGAACATGTATTTTCTATGTTTGGTGGTGTCCATTCAAAGTTAAGAAACAGGTTTTCTGTAGACAAAGCTTCTAAGCTGGTGCTTTTGGATAAGCACTTCAATAAGGAAGCTGTAAATGTGGCTGAAGATGAACTAGTTTAGAAATGGGCTTGATGAAAAGAATAGTTTCTATTTTCTGTTTTATATTTAAAAGAGTAAATTACGAGACAGAAAAACTGGTTTAAAATATGTATTTTATTATATCATACCCCAATTCAAAACATCAAAACATTGATCCTTCATTATGTTATGTACTTAATGAACAATGATGCTAGCATGAATCTGAAAATAATATTAAATATTAGTAAAAAAGTAAAATTGAAAACATTTGATTTAAATAAAAAACCATTGATTTTGATTTTTTTACACCCTGGAAGATAGACAAAGAAAAGATGTGTATGAAGAATAAAAGTTAGTTCAATGGACAGCATAAAGCTGTTTGATAGAATGCCAGAAGCACATCTGACTGCATTGCTGTAAATGAGACAGCAGCACGAAGAAGCACATCTGATCGTATTGCTATAAATGAGACAACTGACAGTGAGCACCATGAATTTCTCTCACAGAATATAGTCTTTCTGCATGTCTTACGCCATCTGCCCAAGCAGTTGTTGTAATACTTCTGATCACCTTGTTCGTGAATCTGTTAATATCTGTTCTCCAGAACTTGATGAGCAGTGGCAGTGTGGTGACAATATCTCTACTTTCCGAGATTTTTTCCTCACGTCATAGGACTAAAATGATCTTTGTATCGTCCTCATATGACAAACTTGATTTTATACAATATCGGCCTATGCTATTGTGGCAAGGAGCCTAAATCTAGGACAGAAGCTGAATTTTGAGAAATCCTTTCTTAATGTACTTTTAGGGCAAAAGATGAATCAGTGTTCTAATTTCTGCTTTCTGGGTCTTTGGGCTTTTATATATATAATAGACAGAAATATGCACACAAAAAGAAATTAATTTTAACAAGGACACTGGCCGTCAAGTAATTGGTACCTGATTACCAGCCATTAAAGATGTTTTTGTTCCCAACCCTTCTATGTCTCCTTTTCACGTATCAAAATTTATATTTTTTTCACTTCTAGATACAATGCTGACCATTAAAATTGCTACACAATGAAGGCAGCATGCAACAAACATCAAATTTGCATGAAAGCTACAACATACTGGGATATAAAAATAATGTAAAACTAATCTCATGGCACTACAGCCCTTGAAGGGCCTTGACCTACCAAATGACCGCTGCTCAGCCCGAAGGCCTGCAGATTACGAGGTGTTGTGTGGTCAGCACGACTAATCCTTTTGGCCGTTATTCTTGGCTTTCTACACTGGGGCTGCTATCTCACAGTCAGATAGCTCCTCAATTCTAATCAAATAGGCTGAGTGGACCTCGAACCAGCCCTCATATCCAGTAAAAAATTCCTGACCTGGCCGGGAATCGAACCCGCAGCCTCCAGGTAAGAGGCAGGCATGGTATCCCTAAACTGCGGTGCCGGCTACATACTGGGATATGCAAATGATCAACATTTCAGCACATGTTCACTAAGCAGGTAAAAGGAACGCCATATGATGTGACCTGTTGCACGGAAAGGGACCTAAAGTTGGAATTTTAATTTTTGAGGTTTTCTTGGTTCAAAATTTGGCAAAAGATACTGAGCCTTTTAAAAGATTTCATGGTTCTAGGTGCAATTCTTCAGAAGATATTAATTATTGACTGTTGCTATTAAGAAAACTGAATTTTGAGAAAAATGCAACTACAGCTTTCATTAACTTTCTTACTAACTGTACAAAGTTTTCATGACATTGAGTGGCAAAGGATCAAACTGCTGCATAACTTAGTTTGTTAAGAAGACCCATAAGTAGCACAAGAAGTCAAAATATAGAAATGCAATTTTTACACTCCAGACACTTTTGTTCAGCTCTGCTGTAAAATTTCCATTGCTGACGTTGGGTCCCTTTCCGCACAGCAGATCATATATACAGTCTGTATAAAAGGGAAGATTGCACAGCAGGTTTTACAGTCAGAAGTTTCATTTGAACGCTGGTTCTTTTTTGTAAAGGTCATTTGCCTCGTATTAGAAAGATATATGCCGACCAGCACATGTCAGAATGTGACCGTGGCCTGTTGGGACTGCAGTTCATCATTCCATGATATTGCTGCTCGCGTTTGTCAGGATCTGATGACTGTCATGCTAATATGGAATCGATGGATTCAGGAGAGCCATACAGAATGCCATGCTGGATCTCACCGGCCACCCAAGAGGACAAACGTATCGTCCGCGCAGCGTTGTGGGACCATACAGCCACGTCACGTACCCTGAGTCAGGAACTTGGCTCATTTTCAGCATGACAAGTGTCCACATGCACAGTGCAATGACGTCCACAGCATCGTGGACTGTCAGCTCTGCGACCATCGTTGGAGCTTCCCTTGACACGGCAACAGAGACGGGCGTGTCTACAGTGGTGCACTGAATGATGACCATAGACATAGGAGTGGCGTAGCATCATCTTTTCAGATGAATCTCAGTTCTGTGTACAGCATCATGATGGACATATCTATGCATGGAGGCACAGAGGAGAATGAACGTTGCCAGTTTGCATTTGTCATCGCAGTTATGGTATTTTCAAGTAAAAATTCCACCTTTACAATACACTTGCTTTTATTCTGTTCAGAATAACATTATTTTAGTAAAATAGAACATGTTTCATCCCATTGGGACATCTTCAGCCATAATCGTAAGATGAAGTATACAAGATATTAAAATTCACATGTTAAAAAGCATTGGGTAGTTCTTGTTGATATGTTCTGTCCTATGCCAATTAAAAACATAAAATTGTAAAAATATAAATTACAAGCAGAGTTGCAGATAAGGAAATTATTCAATAAATATTTACCCCATTGACAGTCGTGTCTTGATGGGTTTCAGCTAGTTGTTAAGAGTACAGAGTAGAATTTTTGTTGCCAAAAGCATTGCAAGCAAAAATAGTTTCTATTCGGAATATAACTTGAACAGAACAGTCGAAATGTCTTTTCACAAGAGTTTAATCCTGGTGTAAACAACTAGGCAGAGCAAGTTGCCTTTGCACGTGGACATAGACGTAGTTGATTGGAGAAGCAACCGTCGCACTCACTTGACTGTATGCGAGCTCGAAGGAAAGTAGTACGTGGCATTAATTTGATTTTATTTTAGTTCATTACATTTAGAGAGTTTGGAAGAGTACGTAATCAAATGGTTGTCATATATACCAGTATAAATGTTTTTTTAAATATAAAATAGTGATTAAATAACGAGAAATGAAGGCACAAGGCGTGGTGTAATACAGGAAGTCTTCTCGTATTGAGGGAAAGTCCCAAGCTGTACATCGTGGAGATAAGGTGTTGCATCTTGCAGCAGCAGTCAGTGTTATTGTTCATAGTGAGAGAAATGGAGCAAGAGGTAAGATCATCACGTGTAGTGAAGCACAAAAGAGGAATACCGCTCAGAAGTGACCATAGGCAGTGCATTGTGAATGTGTTCAATAAACTACGTGAACAGAATCCAGGTTTAGTTGTTTATTCAGAAGTTCAGATCTTCGCACTGTTATCGTATGTGATGCGCAGCCCTGTACGTCCGAACATGAGACGTTGGTGGAGTGGAGGTCAGTACTACATGCTCAGCGAATCACAACTCTTTCTTTGGTGGAGGCGTGGACATACCATGTTTACATCAGGATTAAACTCTCGTGAAAAGACGTATAGTCTAGGTTAGGCGAGTTCCTCTTCTGAGGATGTAGAGCAAAGTCTTGACAAAACATAAGGAGTGCACTACCTTTGCACAGCAAAAGCTTAGTCTGTCTGTTATGCTGGACCATGAAAGCATTAATCAAAAAGTTATCTACTTTTGAAAAACCGTAATGAAATTCTGTTCTGTTCCAGCTGCTATCCAGTAAACTACCTGCATGGCCAATCAGTCTTGGATCATTATAGGAACACTGGTGTGGTCATGCTTCCAAACACAAACTGCCAATAAACTGATATTTTAAATCTTTTGAATTTGCAAGAAAAAGCTTTTAAAATTAACTGTACAAATACCATATAAGTATACACAAAAATAACTGAAATATGTTTACTCTATTATGTACTATGAAATTTTTAAATAATATTTCTCCTGGAGAAATATCTTTAATATTCAGTGCTAGAGTTCCTTTCACCTGTATAAAGTTACAAACAGCAGTGGTCTGCATATTCAGATTGTAAATTGACCTACCGTATATATTTGTTCTGTGTGTGCTGCTAATTCTAAACCTTATCTCCTACAGGTGTGCAGTATGAAACTAACTGTATTTGTATATATTTAGATTACAGATCCACATGTTGATTGACAATGATTCTTGGACATATACCTGCATCACCCCTGAAAAAGGGAGTCAGCTCTTGGCATTTAATTTTCTTGAAAGTGTGAAGAGTAAATTTTATGAAATTCCAAGCCTGTTAAGTAGGAGTCCAACTGCAGCACAAAATGAATTTGATAGAGATTTTGGACCCATCCTAGCTTCATTCATGGTAAGCATTTAGAAACTTCCTAAATATTAAAGATTACTAAACTCATCATCATCATCATCATCATCATCATCATCATCATCATGAATAGTTTCCATTTATGGGCTGGGTCTGTTTGGAACTTAGCCCGCTCCATCTTTCCTGTCTTTCCACACCTCTCTGTTATGAAACTGGTCCAGTTCCCTCCTCTCTTCTGAACACTCTCTTCTACATCTTTCCGCCACCTGTCCCTTGGTTTTTCTCGTGGTTGTTTTCCTTGTATATCCATCTCATGTGTCCTGAGTATTCTATTCTCTGACTCTCTCTTCATGTGTCCATATCAGAATCTTTCTGTCTCAATCTTGCCCTGATGTAAAGTATTAGAGAAGATATCTCTCTATATAAAATCTGTGGTGTGTCCTCGTGTGTGTCTGTCCAAAGGCTTTCACACATTTGAGACAGCACATATATTCACTACACAGTGCAGATTATTTCAAAAACTTTTCAAGTGCCAAAATGACGGCTGCATTTGAGCAAATATTGCTTGGTCTCACTTCTCACGTCATGACCATATTACTCTTTTAACTATCACTTGCTCTCTCATTTGCCCACACAGCCTTCCCATTGGCTGACCTGTGCTTGAGAGCAAACTAACTCCACATGGTGTTCAATTTGTTGCAGTCAAGTGAAGAGTAGGTCATGTCTGATGTAAACTGTTGTTCTGTAATTTATTGTTTGCAGATCTGATTATCACTGAATAATTTATTTCTGATGTCTAGATTGCATGCCAAAAGACTGGATTCATTTCCAAACCTTTCCATAGTGTTCATATGGAGTAAGAGCATATGACACTGTTGATGGTGATTCGTCTGTTGGATGAAGATGTTAAGCCTTGAGCAGACCCCTTCATGTTATTCGACAGGAGTAGGCTATGTGCCAGCACTGGGTTTCACCCTTTCTGTTCCTACTATAATATATCTCGTTAACTCCTCTGTTGAGGTTAACATCAGGAAGAGCATCCAGTCATAAAAACCCACAACGAAGATTCATCTCGCTTCATACCCAACCCTGTAGAGAAGCAGGACAAGGGTTAAACATACAATACAATTTAATGGTAATATCATCTATGTTTATGAGAGTTTAACCCTTTGCGCTTGTACGTTATACATGTTTCAACATCACGGTTTCTTGTGCCAATATGTCAGACCTCTTCCTATGTATCTTTATTCTAAAAGTAGCAGCCAATAACAGCAGCATATAAGCTTTTAGCAACTCTTGGGCAATATCACATCTATAAAATACTAGTTCATAGCCTTTGATATAGTGCTGAGACGAGGAGCCACTAAATGGAACGCATCATTCCAACTAGCCACACACAGAAAATGACCAAGGAAATGTGCTCTGAGTGTAGTAACAAAGGGACACCCACTTTTTTCAAAACCTCTCCAGTGAAGGTGTTTGCTTTGAGTTGTACCAGGTGATTTAAAAAAAAAAATGCTATTTGTTTGGGGCGTTGACCTATAGAGATCTACCAGGTGGTTACAATTACATTTCCTCTACTTAATCCACCCTCATACTAAACTCAGCAGTTATAATGTACAGATTATAGGCTACAAGATTTGCATGGTTCATTGCTTCCTTTAATACCATGACTGACCAACCACCAGGTGCCATTATTACACATCGGTATTGATATCCTCTTGGACCAGCAAGCACTGCAGTCGTTAAAGAGCAACATGGGCTTGGACAAGAACAGGGCTTTCTCCGTGAAGCTCCGTTATCAGGATAACAACAATACTGCAGCTGGACTTCAAGAATATCGCCACTTGAAAGGACTACGGAGGAGCCCTCTTTCAACTCCTGCTTTGTGAAACGTGGTGAAGGCATTCAAATGAAGTGGAGAGCTGGCTGTAACTCTGGAAAGAAGCCAGCGACCAGTTGCACAACAGATGGTTGAAGAAATCACTGTTGCTCTAGAAGACAGTGCTGAGCTTAACCAATGATCATCAAGCAGTCCAAACTGTCATAGTAGCTGAACGTTCCATGATCCACTGTTCAAAAGGTGTCCCATTGTTAAGTGGTATCCACACATTCTTACCATACAGCTGACACCACAGGACACACAGGAACATGTTGACTTCACTCATTGCTTTCTCGTAAGGGTTGAAGTTGAAGAGACCTGGCCTTGGATGATCTATGAAGTGACGAAGCACATTTTTCTCTTAATGGAGAAGTGAACACTCAGAACTGCGGAGTTGGAGACCTTTGCCTCTAATAAATGTACATTAAATTCCTCTGCATTATGAACATGTTACTGCATGGTGTGGCTTCATAGTTTTTTTTTTTTTTTTTTTTAAGAGGCTGGCACTCAAGGTCCCAGGATGTGAAGTATGATTGGCCTATGTTACTGCATTGTGCTTCACCAACATGTGATACCTGCCCTACAAGAGAGATGCATTGAACAAAACTGTTCTTATGCAGTATGGGGCTGCACCATGCATCATTTGTCAAGTTTAGAGCTTCTCCATAATACATTTGGTATGATTAAATTCTTAGCTGATCATTTCCAAATGATTGGCTGTCCTGTGATTTCTGGTTTGAGACTATCTGAAAGACAGAATTTATCAGGGGAACATTGGCACATACCCAAGGGGATGCTTTAAACAACTGTGCAGCAAGCTATCCTATGCTTTCAGACTGTCATAGATACAGATGGACACCATTTTGAGCACACTTTATAGTGTAATGGATGCTATGTCCACAAAATCCAGGCTTATTATATGATATGGCAATGCATTAAAAGATTTTAACTGCTTATTGATTATTAATGGGTGTAAAACTCCAGAGCATTGATGGACAAAAATTTTTTTGGCCTTAAGTCTGTGCATTTAGCTATGATTGCTGCATAAATAATCCATTTTCATCAGTTTACAAGTAACTGGCAAATTGTCTATTTCAGTTATCAGCTTAGTTCTGGAAATAGTTCTGGTGTACTTGTCAAGAGCAGCATGAACGACTCACAATATGACATAAAGGAGCAGTGGCAGGGAAGGAGATAGCGGTGGCAATGGCGACAAAAGGATTATTTCTCTTCCCTACGGCTTTGGTAACATTCACATTACGTGTCCTCTTCATGTGATACACAGAGAGATAGTTAAGTAGGGAAAGTTTAATTGTAAGCACCTGGTATTATACAGAGAATACAAGTGAGAGAACTGAATCCTATATTTCTAGCAAACATGTAATCAATTAAAATATTTTATTTCAGTTTCAGCCTAGTATAAAAATATTGTAGCCTTGTGACAAATTTCCAGACAAATAATGACAAGTAGACTTGCATACAGCCAGACTTATTCAACCGCTAAGGGTTAAACGTGAAAAGCATTTCCCCTCAACAGTGTTTATATCTGCCCAGTTCCCACTCTTTTTGTCGCTATTGCCACCCCTATCTCCTTCCTTGCCACTGCTCCTTCATGTCATATTGAGAGTCATTCATGCTGCTCTTGACAAGTACATCAGAACTATTTCCAGAACTAAGCTGATAATTGAAATCGACAGTTTGCCAGTTACTCGTAAACTGATGAAAAGGGATTATTTATGTAGCAATCGTAGCTAAATGTACAGGCTTAAGGCCGAAAAATATTTTGTCCATCAATGCCCTGGAGTTTTACACCCATTGACAGGCCTCACATTCAAATCCTCAATAGGAATTAAACTCAAGTATATCAGATTATGCAATGAATGTGTGTATACTTAGTCATGTATATCTTTCAGACTGTTTAAATGTGGAAGAACAGCATTCATATCTGATAGCTCCATGCCCAGCCCCTGTTCGTATTGTTGGTGAAGAAGATCTCCAACACCTGCGGTTGACTGCAGGGATTTTGTAATTACTTTTGTGATACCAATTGTTTGTGGTAGACATCTAATATTTGAGAATCTTCCAAAACGAGAATATGTCTATTAGAATCTTTTGGTAACTGTTAGAATTTCTGTGTGATAAATTTTTCACTATTCGAAGAAAGATTCCATTATGAGATCATTTAATTGATTGTATCTGTACAGACATTTTGATCAATAACATACTTCCCACACTGTGGCACCAAGGCAACATGTTCATTTACTAAGGGGAGTAAAATAGGATTGATTCCCCTAAATATAATATTTAATTCTTACAAAACGAGAAAGCTGCATTTCACCCCAGATGGTCCTCATAAGCTAATTAGGAAAATTGAAGGCCCTTTTCTATACCAGCACAATAATGTTTCTTACAGTGAAGCAAGGTCATCTATGCCATGATTAGCAGAAAATCAGGCAGACCTCTTTAACTAGCCTACTCTAAGCCCTGACTGTAACCTAATAGGGTAAAACTCTAACAGGGTAAAATCTGGGACAAGCTGCAGCTTTGAGTACCAGACCCACTTGACCTACAAAACTAACTCTTTGCCATGCTACAGCAAGAATGAGAAAATTATATTTGTCAGCAGCATACCAGAACTTAGTGGAGAGGTTTCCCTGAAAGGTAAATCCACTAATAAAAGGAAAGAAAGATCCATTGTCCTATTATTTACCTGGTTAGCGCCTTTAAAACCTGTAGCAATGGCTATCATGTGTCTTACAGCCATATGTTGCATCTAACATATAGAATCCGTCCTGAAACACCCACCCCAGGTTATCTCTATATATAAAAATGTTCCTGACTAGCTCACTCGTCAATATTGCTCACACTTCCCACGAGGCTAGAGAGCAGAAATTTGGCATAGGTGTTCCTTGTAAGGTAATTAAGGAAAGTAAGGATGTTTCATTATGATTATTTATTATAGGAGGGAGGGGGAGTAAAATAATGGTTAACTCCCCTATATTTATTTCTTACAATTCCCATGAATCTAGAGGGCTGCAATTTGGCAGAGATGTTCCTCAAAAGCCAATTAGGAAATGTGAAAATGTTCCCATTGTGATTTTTTCCATTAAAGGAGTGAAATTCATGCAACTACCCTAGTTACAATATTATTGATTTCCACACTTCACGCAAAGCTAGCGGACTAAATGTTGGCACAAGTTTTTCTTATAAGGTAATTAAGAAAAGAGGTTTAATCCCATGTTTAATGATGAAAGGGGTAAAAATTGGGATAAAAACCCTAATCACAATATAACTAAATCACATACTTCCCACAAAGGTAAGGGCTGAAATTTGACATAAGTTTTTCTTATAAGCTAATTAATGTTTCATTTGGATATTTTGTGGCAAACGAAAGTGAAATTGAGGTAACTACCCTAATTACGATATCACTAAATTATACACTTCCCACAATGTTAGAGGGATATCATTTGGCACAGGTGTTCCTTTATAAGCTAATCAGGAGAATCAAATGGGTTTTATTCCAAAGTTTTTTTTTTGGTAAAAATGGGGTGAAGTTGGGGTAACTACCCTAAACACAATGTCACTAATCACTCGTTTCTCATAAAACAAGAGAGCTGCAATTCACACAGATGTTTCTCATGAGCTAATTAGGAAAAGTGAAGATGTTATGTGATTAAAGGGGTGAAACTTGAATAATTCCCCAAATTACAGTATCATTAATTCCTACACTTCCCATGTAGCTAGAGGGCTGAAATTTGGCACAAGAATTTCTTACAAGCTAATTACTGAGAGTTAATGTTTTATTCTGATGTTTGCTGGTAAAGAGGGATGAAATTGGAGTAAATGAAAACCTACAACCTGTTTTCCAGTTATAGACCGGGTCAGGGATGGATTGAATGAAGCCCCATCTGGCGGCGATGATAGGAACTATGCCGGCTGCCGAGGCCTGTCACACTCCTCTGGGGCAATGATTAATGACTGACAGATGAAATGATATTGGAGAGTGTTGCTGGATTGAAAGATGACAGGGAAAACCGGAATACCCAGAAAAAAACCTGTACCGCCTCTGCTTTGTCCAGCACAAATCTCACATGGAGTGACCAGGATTTTAACCACGGAACCCTGCCGTGAGAGGCTGCCGCCTGATGAAATTGGAGTAACTACCCTAACATAATATCAATAAATCACTCACTTCCCACAAAGCTAAAGGGCTGAACTTTGACAAAAGTGTTCCTTACTAGTGATGGGTAGCTCGTGAATGAGTCGTTCAGAATGTATGCTTCACTCTTATGAAGTGTGAACTAACCACTCAAATTCAGTGAACTGGTAGTTCAAACACTTCATAGTTCTCACGCTTCATAACATTCACAATTCATTTGATTAGTCTATTACTCGCTTTCTTCCCCCCTCCTACTATCTGCATCATCCATTAACCCTTCATTCCCAGACCCATCCTACTTGTCAACTGTGTTCTTACACATATTTCCTTCTTCATATGAGACAGCCTATCTCTTAATCTTTGACCCTGTCAACTATTATCTAGAAGGTGTGTCTAGAAGGGAGTGTCCGAGGACAAGTTTGGCTCACCAGATGCAGGTCTTTTGATTTGACTCCCATAGGCGACCTGCGCGTCATGATAAGGATGAAATGTTGATGAAGACCGCACATACACCCAGTCCCCATGTCAGTGAAATTAACCAATTAAGGTTAAAATCCCGACCCTGAACTAACTACTTCATTTGAACACTTCACAGTAAAGAGTATAAATGAGAAAAGTAGTTCATATGAATGAACTGATTTGACCTATTGCTATTTCTAACAAGCTAATAAATGTTTTATTCACCGAGCTTGATAGCTGCAGTCGCTTAAGTGCGGCCAGTATCCAGTATTCAGGAGATAGTAGGTTCGAACCCCACTGTCAGCAGCCCTGAAAATGGTTTTCCGTGGTTTCCCATTTTCACACCAGGCAAATGCTGGGGCTGTACCTTAATTAAGGCCACGGCCACTTCCTTCCCACTCCTAGCCCTTTCCTGTCCCATCGTCGCCGTAAGACCTATCTGTAATACCAATATAATGGTCCGTTATTGGACATTATAAATTATCGCCTGTTCTAGCTTTGTATCGCCAATCTGACATTCAATTCTGCTGAATTTCTTACCTACCGACATCAATTTAGTCTTGGAGAGGCTAATTTTCACACCATACTCATTGCACCTATTTTCAAGTTCCAAGATATGCAGGCTTTCGGCACAGTCTGCCATTAAGACCAAGTCATCAGCATAGGCCAAACTGCTTACTACATTTCCACCTAACTGAATCCCTCCCTGCCATGTTATACCTTCTTTAATTCCATAGTCCCCCAGTACAGTGAACATCTCTTCCCTCGGTACCCTGTCATATGCGCATGACCTTGAGTGTGCTGCGCTGATCACCGGGAGCTGGCAGTTTGCTTCTATAAATCTATTCGTCTTCGACTTCAACATATTTATAGATCTTCATATGTTGTTCGATAGTGTTGTGACTTTGTACCTGACGGTGTGTAAAAACTGACCCATTTGACCGTTTTCCACTGTTCATAAACATTGTGAGACTTTACCTATCATTGCGTGTGCTGTACTACCATTTATAATATTACGTACTGTTTTCTTTTAAGTGACTCACAGTTTCTACCCCCATCATCATTTTATATTTCATCTTATACCGATCCAGAGTTCACTTAATCTTTTTCTTTTTCATATGCATTGTTTTTCATGTTTTTTGTTTTGAATGGCTGACGATGACCTGGACTTTACATGCACAGGCTAACCAAGCTAAACAAAAAGCCTTCTCTTATATGAGCCTTAAGATCAAGATCGCTAAATTAGGAAAAGACATCGACTTCCTGAAACAATGCATATCCTACAATCTTACCCCCAAATTTCTTCAGAGTTGTACCAGAAAAAAATATTTCTTCTCACATGTTAAATACCCAAAGAATAACCAACAAAATTTGGTTAAAAAACGAAATTTGTTTCTTATACAAGAAAAAATCATTTTTAAACAACAGATTATACGAAACACATCTAGAAATTACTAATCTTCTCCCGAGTGTACAATGGAACCTCTTCCTAACTCAAGTAGACAATAAATTATTTCATGTACTGTCAATTAAACAACAAACCCTAGAGAAAAAACTCAAAATTCTTAAGAACAACTCTTCTTCACATAAATTTCAGTTTAAGAACCTTAACACACCCTCCAAAACTATTGAACAATTCCATCCTCCCATTGTAAATCTATCTAAAACAACTCTGAGTGATGTTGAAAACTCAATTCTTTCGAAGGGCCTCAAACACAATTGGCCCAATCTCAACACTTTCAATGTAGCCACCAATTTAATTATTGAATCTGAAATAGCCATTAACAAAATGCCAACAGGTGAACAAGATGAAATCAGATATGAAGTAAAAAGAAAACTCGAAAAAAACTTCATTAACAATAACAAACATTTCTCATAATAATAATAATAATAATAATTTAATTAATGATAATAAAATCATTTCAGATCTTAAAAAGAAAATCAATGACAATAATCTCATTATCACCAAATCTGATAAAGGCAACACTACTGTCATAATGGAAAAAACTGACTATTTAGATAAAACCAAAAAATTTTTCAGTGACCCTTCTTTTTCTATAGTAAAAGACCCAACCACAAAAATCCAACGCCTACACAAACATACTTTAAAAAAATGCTTCATTTCTCCTCACAGATCAAGAAAAAACTAAATTAATAAACATGAACCCAGGACTACCCACTGCCAAAGCCCTCCCTAAAATTCACAAAACTAACATTCCCATCCGTCCAATAATCAATTACAGACCCAGTCCCCTATACAACACTTCTAAATTCATCCAAACATTTTTACTAAAAAACTATCGATTTTTATCCAACAAATCTATCAAAAACACTTCTGATCTAATCAACAAATTAAAGAATTTTGAAATCCAACCAAATTTTTCTCTTCATTCTTTTGACATTGTAAACATGTACCCTAATATTCCTATTTCCAAATTATTCCCCATAATAAACAACAACCTAAACAAATTCAGTAACCTAAGTAAACTTGAAATTCAAGACTTCATGTCTATTTTAAAATTAGTTCTCAACAATAATTATTTTACCTTTGACAACACCATTTATCAACAAGATGGCTTGGCTATGGGCTCACCAGCTTCTGGCATTCTTGCTGAAATTTACCTCGACTTCTTAGAAAACACAAAAATTAATAATAATAATAATTTCTCCAACATCCTCTTTTGGGCCAGATATCAATGACACATTAGTAATTTTAAATGAGGAATCAACCAACGCAGCCTCTACACTTCTTCATCTCAACAACTTAAGACTCCAACATTAAATTCACCCTCGAATCAGAACACAACCAAACTCTTAATTTTCTAGACCTAACTATCACTGGACATCCTTCTTCTTTATCTTACAAAATTTTCAGAAAACCAACCCAAACAGCAACCACAATACGACAAGATTCTTCGCACCCTCAAGCTCATAAACGTGCTACTTATAACAGCTTAATTTTTCGTGCCTTCAACACCCCTATGTCCAAGAAAGATTTAAATAATGAATTAAACACTATCCGCAACATCGCTAAATTCAATGGCTTTAACAACTCCTTCATAAACCGCACCATCAACAAATTCAAACACCATCCAAAAACCACTTTATCTAAAGACACAATAAAAGCAACTGCTTTTTCCACCTTCACTTTCACTCAGGATGTTTATAAAATAACTAATATTTTTAAAAAGCATAACATGAAAATTTCTTTTAGAACTAACAATAGAAATCTTGATATCTTACACAACTCTAAATCTCTAAATAAGTCTAATGCTTTTTCTAAATCTGGTGTATACAGATTCAAATGCAACAACTGCAATTCCTCCTACATCGGACAGACTGGCCGCAACTTCAATATCAGATACTCTGAACATATCAACGCCATTAAATACAACAGATTCTCCGCCATAGGACAACACATACAAGACTCCAAGCATAGTTTCACCAATATTGACAATGACATGAAAATACTTAAAATCATTAACAAAGGCCCCCTCTTAAACATTACTGAAAATTGCTTTATCCACCTTGACCAGTACTTCAACCCTAATTTCAATTTAAACGACATTTCTGAAAACCCAACATCCTTTTCGACTTCCTAATTCTTCTCAAAAATTCCAAATTCCAAAACCCCAATTCTATTTTCCATGCCTTACAAAGTTCCTACCCACATTTTCTACCTCCAATAACCCACCCTCCTAACCCACCCTAAACTTCCCCTCCTTCATTTCCCTATCTTATCCTTCCTCAACACCATTTAACTTCAATTTCTTTTATTCTTCTCTTATTTCACTATCACTCTTCCTCTATTAATTTATTCTACCTTTTCTAATAAAAAAAAACCTACCTTCATTTCGGTTCTCCTCATTCAAATTTTAACTCTTGTCTTGCGCCAACTTCGACTACTTCAATCATGACCTAAATTTTTTCATTTTAAAAAATAGCGCACTGTGCATATATGTTTTCATTTGTTTTCTGATATTGCGCTTTTTACTATATTTTTTTCTCTTTACAATTTTTTTTTTCAAGTCAACTGTTTTCCAAGAACTCATCAGGAGCACAATTACTCATTCAATTATACTGAATTGCGTTGTGTATATCTATATATACGTACTTAACTTCCCACAACCAAGGCAAACACTGGATCTTCAGGATATTCTCCATTCTACTTTGGCGTTCGAGACCACAGCGCATGACCTTGAGTGTGCTGCGCTGATCACTGGGAACTGGCAGTTTGCTTCTATAAATCTATTCGTCTTCGACTTCAACATATTTATAGATCTTCATATGTTGTTCGATAGTGTTGTGACTTTGTACCTGACGGTGTGTAAAAACTGACCCATTTGACCGTTTTCCACTGTTCATAAACATTGTGAGACTTTACCTATCATTGTGTGTGCCGTACTACCATTTATAATATTACGTACTGTTTTCTTTTAAGTGACTCACAGTTTCTACCCCCATCATCATTTTATATTTCATCTTATACCGATCCAGAGTTCACTTAATCTTTTTCTTTTTCATATGCATTGTTTTTCATGTTTTTTGTTTTGAATGGCTGACGATGACCTGGACTAGGGTCGAAACCAGTCCCATTTCTAATTACTATTAAATAAGAATGTAATCACTACATTTCTTTCTCTTATGTATTGAATAGGTTGAACCTCTTTTTCATTTATTCAATTTTAACGTTTCTCTAAATCTACAAAACATAAACACAACTGCCTATTCCTCTCGTAGCATTTTTCAGTTACCTGGCGCATACTGAAAATCTGATCCTAACAGCCTCTCTGTGGTCTGAAACCACACTGGTTTTCATCCAACTTCCTCTCAACGACGACTGATCGCACCCTCCCTTCCAAGATGCCAGTGAATACTTTGCCGGGTATACTAATCAATGAGATACCTCCATAGTTGTTGCAATCCTTCCTGTTCCCTTGCTTTTAGATAGGTGCAATTACTGCTTTTGTCCAATCTGAAGGTACCTTACCAACACTCCACGCTAATTTTATTACTCTATGAAGCCATTTCATCCCTGCCTTCCCACTATACTTCACCATTTCAGGTCTAATTTCATCTATTCCTGCTGCCTTATGACAATGGAGTTTTTTTTACCATCCTTTCCACTTCCTCAAGCATAATTTCACCAACATCATTTTCCTCCTCCCCATGAGCTTGGCCTGTTTGCAACACCACCAGGATGATTTCCTTTTACATTGAGATGATGTTCAAAATATTCCCTCCACCTCTCCAGTGATTCCCTGGGATCTATTATGACTTCACCTGAAATACTCAAAACACTGTTAATTTCCTTTTTCCCTCCCTTCCTAAGATTCTTTATTACTGTCCAGAAAGGTTTCCCTGCTGCTTGACCTAGCCTTTCCAGGTTATTACCAAAATCTTCCCATGACTTCTTTTTGGATTCAACAACTATTTGTTTCGCTCTGTTTCTTTCATCTACATACAAATCCCTGTCTGCCTCGGCCCTTGTTTGGAGCCATTTCTGATAAGCCTTCTTTTTACATTTACATCATCATTCCACCAAGATGTTCGCCTTTTCCCATCTTTACACACAGTTGTTCCTAGGCATTCCCTTGCTGTTTCTACTACAGCATCCCTGTATGCCACCCATTCACTTTCTATATCCTGAACCTGCTTACTGTCTACTGTTCGAAACTTCTCACTAATCATATCCATGTACTTCTAATGTCCTTGTCCTGGAGATTTTCTACCCTTATTCGTTTGCAGATAGATTTTACTTTCTCTACCCTAGGCCTAAAGATACTTAGTTCACTACAGACCAGATAGTGGTCTGTATCATCGAAAAATTTGCGAAAAACTCATACATTCCTAACAGATTTCCTGAATTCAAAGTCTGTTAAGATATTGTTTATTATGTATCTGGTACCCCTAGCCTCCCATGTGTAGCGGTGAATAGCCGTATGCTTGAAGAATGTGTTCATAACTGCTAAACCCATACTAGCACAGAAGTCCAGCAAACGCTTCCCATTCCCATTAGCTTCCATATCTTCCCCACATTTACCAATCACCCTTTCATATCCTTCAGTTCTATTCCCAACTCTCGCATTGAAATCGCCCATTAGCACTATTCTATCCTTGCTGTTGACCCTGACCACGATGTCACTCAATGCTTCATGAAACTTGTCAACTTCATCCTCATCTGCACCCTCGCATGGTGAATACACGGACACAATTCTTGTCCTAATTCTTCCAAATGACAAATCTACCCACATCATTCGCTCATTTACGTGCCTAACAGAAACTATGTTGCGTGCAATGGTATTCCTGATAAAGAGCCCTACCCTAGACTCTGCCCTTCCCTTTCTAACACCCGTCAAGTATACTTTATAATCTCCTATCTCTTCCTCATTATCTCCCCTTACCTGAATATCACTTGCTCCTAGCACATCCAGATGCATCCTCTTTGCTGACTCGGCCAGTTCTACCTTCTTTCTTCCATAATCCCCATTAATATTGATAGCTCCCCATCGAATTCCATTTCGTTCGCCAAGTTGTTTCCAAGGAGCCCCTCGCCTGTCAAATGGGAGTGAGACTCCATTACTCCCATAGATCCGAGGCTTGCTTAAAATGTTCTGAGCTCGGTAAATTCATGAAGCAGGATGCTACCCTACTTGCACATAGTCCAAGTGAGGATCTCTCCTCTAACGGGTTATGGACCACCGGTGAATTGTATAGTCCTAGCCGCCTGAGCACAAGGAGGGCCATGACTCAGAATATGTCCGAGATGCCCACTCCCATTCCATAGCAACTGGCATCCCGACTCTCAGGACCACTTACTAGGCCACTCAGCCATTGCCCATGGTTCACGAACTAGGACGTGACTACAGTAATGTCCTGACAAGATTATTGTAATCCTTATGCAATAGTGGAGGAGTTCAAACAATTTATTTTGATGAGGAGTTTGAGGATAATATCGAAATATTTATTTAATCTTAAGGAGTTACTTTTTTTACTGCGGACTATAACATAAAATCGCTTCTAGAGGGCAACCGATTTGAAATGGATATATACCATCATGGACTATTTTGTAGAGGTTTTTATGCTCCACAATCCGTATGCTTACATTTGGGATCTATCATTGACGGTTCAGGCAGCATAAGCCAAGAAAGCAAGTGACCGACCATGGTAGAGTGCTGGCCTTCTTAGCCCAACTTGGCAGGTTCGATGTCGGTCGGTCGCTTGCTTTCTTGGCTTACGCTGCGTGAACCGTCAATGATAAACCCCAAGAGTAAGCATAAGAATTGTAGAGCATAGAAACCTCTACAAAAAAGTCCACAATGGTATATACCTATTTCGAACCGGTTTTCCTCTAGAAGCGATTTTATGTTATAGTCCGTGGTAAAGAAAAATTAACTCCTTAAGATTAAATAAATATTTCGATATTATCCTCGAATTCCTCATTGAAATAATTTATTTGACCTCCTCCACTATTTCATGAGGATTACAACAACCTTGTCAGGACATTATTTGCATGAATGGTTCAGAAGTTATGACCATTTTAGTCTGTAGTGGTAATTCGTTCCCTGTTGTCTGCTAGCAAGTTGCCTCTACCTCGCCGCTTGGAGCGATGTAGTCGCATGAGATGAAAAATATCATCAGAGTTTCGCAACTGTATATATTAGACTGTGATGTAGCTGAGTTTTGGGTAGTTGTAATGATCACTTGCTTTTTTAAAAGAAACTACTGTATTTATGATGTTTTCTCTTTGTTGGCATAGGCGGAAGTGGAGTGGTCAGGTTTTGGTGCTGAAACAGAACATGAAGAGTTTCGCTGAGTGACATTGTTGATCCTTACTTACTGGCGGCTAAACAAAGGCCAACCGAGCGAGTCCCGTTCACTCTGTATCTCACTCCTCCTCTACCTTCGTCGTTTTTGACCTTCACAATGCCACCAAAGATTAAGATACATTACAAGCAAAGTGGGCGGTTTCGGTGCAGAAACAAAAAAATGTACAGTAAATTTGTTTGAATATGGGAATTCCTTTCGTGGGAACAACGGAGAAGTAAAATGTCCACGCTGCCAGTATCTGGTGTTTACTGTTGAACAGTAGTTTTGTCATTCAGTTGCTTTTGATTAGCCATGGAGAGCAGAAAAAGGAAAACTTATACCCGTAGATGTAAAAGTAAAATTTATTCAAGAAATGGACGCTAATCCACGCAAAACAAAAACTGAAATTGCTTCAGACTTAAGGATTGCTTATGCCACGCTATATACAGTCATCAGTAAAATAAACACTATTTTGGATTAGTTCTTAAAACTGGGTTCAAAATCAGCAAAGTGCAGTCGTCAGCAAGAAGGAAGGTACATAGATTTGGAGAAAGCACTTTTCACATGGTTCCAGCAAAAGCGGCTGCAGCTCTACCAATTAGTGGTGACATGCTGAAAACAAAGGTGATAGATTTAGCTAAAATGATAAGTATCACTGCTGATTTCAAGGCTTCATCAGGATGGTTGCAAGGATTTAAAGATAGTTATGAAATCACAGGGAGAACAATTTGCGGTGATGCAAAAGCTGTGGACGATGTCATGGTGCAACACTGGAAAGAAGAGGTTCTTCCAGGTATCATAAGCGATTATCAGCCTCAAAACATCTACAATTGTGATGAGACTGGCCTATTCTACAATCTCCTTCCTAATAAAACATTAGCTGAAAAAGGTGACTCATGCCATGGAGGGAAGAAAAGTAAAATTCATATAACAGTACTACTTGCCATAAATGTAGATGGATCTGACAAACTTCCTCCACTTGTGATAGGAAAATCAAAGAATCTGAGGTGTTTTAAGGGTGCAAAAACAGAACCTATGGAAAATGAATTCAACAGAAATTCTTGGATGACTATGTTTCTAATGGAACAATGGTTGAAAAAAAACTGGACATTAAAATGAAAAAGAAACAGAAAAAGATCCTTTTTCTTACGGATAAATGTGCAACACATCCACCTCAAATTGTTCTAGAGAATGTCCGAGTGGAATTTTTCCTTGCTGACTGTACCAGTGTTCTACAATCGCTTGATTTGGACATCATTGCAAATTTCAAAGTGCATTGTAGAAAAATGCTGGTTCAACATTTAATAATACTGAGTGATGCAGGAAATGAACCCCTCTCCATTAATTTGCTACAAGCCATGGACTTTATTTCGGCTGCCTGGAAGCAGGTGTCATCCTTCACAATCAGCAGCTGTTTCTGCAAAGCTGGTGTGTTACTAGAAGAGGCTGCCTCTAATGATGATTATGGGGACGAAGTTTTGTCTTGCAATGAGCTAACGCTACCGGAGGGTGTAGAATTCGATACTTTTGTGCATTTCGATGATAATCTGGCTGTATGTGGAGAACTACCGAATGAAGAGATTATTGCTGATGTATGCCAACAACGCGGTGGTGATGGACCAGCTACAAGCGATAGTGACAGTGATGGAGATGGAGATAATGACTAGAATCTTGAAACACCTGAACTGAGTGAAGTGTTAAGTGCAATTGATGTGTGTGGGCGTTACATCAGTGCAAAAAGTTGTAGTGAAAATGCTTTGAATTCATTACTAAGTTTGCAAAAGGAAGTTTATACTCTTAATGCAAAAAAAGTGAAACAAGCCAAACTATCTGATTTTTTAAGGCTGGACCAAGTTCAAAATAATATTTTCTGTCTTAATGTATTTATTATTTGCAAGGATTTACACATGTAGATCTATTCCATTGGTTTTTCAGTAAATATGTGATGTATTGTGTAAGTCTGATTTCTAAATAATTCTGAGTTACAAGTAGTTTTTTCTGTATATCATTAAGTCCAGAGTAATCTCCTTGCTCCACTCCATTTCTGACTATAAATTTTAGTACCGGTATAGTGCAGAGTGGACGATAACTAGCTCAGAAAGAAAGAGAATAGAAGCTTTTGAAATGTGGTGTTACAGAAGAATGCTGAAGGTGAGATGGATAGATCGAATCACGAATGAAGAGATACTGAATCGAATTGGTGAGAAGAGATCGATTTGGCTAAATTTGATGAGAAGAAGAGATAATAATTTTGTGCGGCTATTTCTAGCCGAGTGCAGCCCTTCTAAGGCAGACCCTCCGATGAGGGTGGGCGGCATCTGCCATTTGTAGGTAACTGCGTGTTATTGTGGTGGAGGATAGTGTTATGTGTGGTGTGTGAGTTGCAGGGATGTTGAGGACAGCACAAACACCCAGCCCCCGGGCCATTGGAATTAACCAATTAAGCTTAAAATCCTCGACCCGGCCGGGAATCAAACCCTGGACCCTCTGAACCGAAGGCCAGTACGCTGACCATTCAGCCAACGAGTTGGACAGAAGAAGAGATAGAATGATAGGACACATCTTAAGACACCCAGGACTTGTTCAGTTGGTTTTTGAAGGAAGTGTAGGTGGTAAGAATGGTAGGGGTAGACCAAGGTATGAATATAAGAAGCAGATTAGAACAGATGTAGGATGCAATAGTTACGTAGAAATGAAAACGTTAGGACAGGATAGGGTGGCATGGAGAGCTGCATCAAACCAGTCTATGGACTGATGACTCAAACAACAACAACAACAACATAGTTCAGAGAGAATGACATGTGTGCTTACTGTATTTGTATCTTATAACAAAGAAAATGAGTGTTGCGGAGTGTTGTAACTACAATCCTACTTCACGAGAAGTACGTCGTTTGCATTGTTTAGGCTATCCGTTGGAATGGAAACAGCACGGAAGTTGCCGAAGCTGTGGCGACATCTCACAAACAATGAATTGACTTGACATGGTGCAGACTTGGAGCAGAAAACACGCCAACATGTTAAAAGTGGTAACCTCAACATTCTGAGTTAACATGCAAAGTCAATTGGAAGATGCAATCACATTATACATGTCAATTGTAACATGTTCAATTTAACATGTTGGTGTTAAATGTTAATCAGTGGAGACCGGCCTGTAGGTAATACTGAAGAAATACTAATTGGCATTGCAGTGTAGTCTGTCCATGCATATTGAGTCTGTCTATTAGACAACATAGCATCAAGGACCTATCGCTGTTTGTCATTGTTGTGATGTCCGGCTCCATGGCTAAATGGTTAGCGCGCTAGCCTTTGGTCACAGGGATCCCAGGTTTGATTCCCGGCAGGTTCAGGAATTTTAATCTTAATTGGTTAATTTCGCTGGCACGGGGGCTGGGTGTATGTGTTGTCTTCATCATTTCATCCTCGTCACGACGCGCAGGTCGCCTACGGGAGTCAAATCAAAAGACCTGCATCTTGTGAGCTGAATTTGTCCTCGGACACTCCCAGCACTAAAAGCCATATGCTATTTCATTTCATTGTTGTGATAAGGGTCATGTGGCCCATTGGGAAGGTCAGCTGATGGTCAACAGGCAGTGAGAATGTTCCAGTGCAACAACCATACAAGAACATAAGCAACTTCAACAGAGGTTACATTCTCAGCACAAGAAACTGCAACGCGTCCTGCAGAGACATTGCTCAATGGGTATGATGCAGCATGTGTGTCATAGTCGGAATGTGTAGGGAATAGTACCAAGTTAGGCCTAATACATAAACAGATCTGGTCATTGGAAGCAGACCATGCTGGGAGATTGTCAGCCTTTGGTCGATTGGGCAGCACTATTAATGGTGTTGACACATGCTATTGCTCATTTTCCCATGTCGGCAGTTACAATATATTGCTGTTTATAATAGTCTGGACTTGAATGCATATCAGCCACTCTGCAAGTTACTACACGAGTCGCTTGATGAATTAGTGAAAACAATGGCAGGATGTGTGTTCACGGATGATAAAGAGAAACATCTGGCCATATGTATTTGCATCAGACATACTGCATCAACATGTGGCATTCTAGTCTCGGGTACCAATGGGTACAATAGTAGATCGCCTTCTGTGCAACTCAGTACCACTACAGTATAGCGAAGAATGCCACTTACATTAACATCCTTCTGGGTCTGGTCATCCTTCCATATCTTCAAGATTCCCTCGAAGCCATATTTCAGTAAGGCAACACCAGACCACATAATGCAGTGCCAGTGTGTGTGCCCTTTTCCATGAAAACAGCCTACCCCTACCACCCTAGCTTGCAAGATAACCCAGTTTATCTCCCACTAAAAATGTCTACGACTTGTTCTGATGATGAGTGTAGTGGTACAATTATCCACCAGCAAATCTTGGGAGTGGATGAATGCTTATGTCACTGGGCATTATTTGATTCAGTCCCTCAACATATACAGCAGTTTGTAGATGTCAAAGGTGGCCTCTCCACTTACCATCATGAAGCACTAGGAGTGTAGGACACTGAAATATTAATAATTTACTCAGTAATGCCCATTATTATCTATTTACTTATTGTACATCTTTTAACCTTTCAAGGAGTAATGACAGAATAAATCATCATAGCCGTATGGCTTCCTAAGTGGCCATGACGGAATATTCCATCATCACATTGTAAATGTCTTTTGGCGATGAGTATGACAACTTATTCCATCATAGGATCCAAGATCACTTTCCTTTGTGCATGTATGTCTGTTTCAAACTTTGCCTACAGCAGCACTCTCCTAAAACCACGTGACCGGGCAAAATGTTTTCGTTCTGCACCCAGCTGGCAGCCAGTATCAGCCGCCAGGCTGGTGAGAATGGTAGATAGTGCATTATGGCAGATGCAAGCGGAGTTCGGAAACATCCGCAAGAAGAAGAACTGTCTGATTTATTACACAGTGACAATTCGAAGAGTGATGTGTCACCTGATAGTGAGACTTACGTTGAAATTGCCCTTGGTATGGTAATCATTTTAATAGCTTGAAAGTGAGACTTTATTTTTTTCAACCTGATGAAAATATCTGACCAATTAAAAATATTTCACTGTAAGTTCCCATTGCTTTCCTCAGTGAGCCACATGCCTTGCCCTTCGTACTATGATCGTTTTTGACAGCTTGATACATATTCTGTACTTTTTGAACCTGATAAAAATACCATACTACACAAGAGTATCTCAGTATATGTTATTTCCCAGTACCTTATGGAAAATGTGCCACTGTGTTAGTAGCTACTCAAAAGAAATGTGTACCACTTGAAAGGTTAATACCAGGAGAGTCCTAGAACATGTTCGGCTTGCCTAGTGCAGATCTTTCATCTTTATATATGACGGCCGTGGGGGACCTGCGCATCTGGGTGGGTGGGTGGGTGGGTGGGTGGATTGCTTGGTAATGTCCATTGTACACTTCCTGTGAAAATAAAGATCACTGTAGGACTTCTTTTTGGGGTTCTGATTTTAGTCAATTGTGTTATAGCTAGCCCTATAGTCCAGGGTAATAAGCCTCCCTCTGACCTGCAGACCCCATGTTTAATTCTCACGTAGGTCAGGGATTTTTATTTCAATGTGAGGGCTTGTTCAAGATCCATTCAGCCTTCGTGAGAGTAATCGAGGGGTTATCACATGGTGAGATAGTGGCCCTGGCCTAGAAAGCCAAGAATACTGACCAAGAGGATTCCTCACACTGAACATGTGTCACCTTGTAATCTGCAAGCCTCTGAGCTAAGCCATGATACATCTCAACCTCTCTAGTCAATCTGCAAACATTATTACCGGGCGAGTTGGCCATGGGGTTAGGGGCGCGCAGCTGTGAGCTCGCATCTGGGAGATAGTTGATAGCTGCTTTCTTCCAATTCCTCGGCCTTTCCTGTCCCATCGTCGCCACAAGATCTAATCTGTGTCAGTGCGACGTAAAGCAGATAGCAAACATGCCAAGTTTCAAATTGATAGTTACTACCACCTCAAATAAATTTGAAAAACAAAGGAAAATAAAATGAAGCCTTTTATATCTTAGAAAGATATGTACTAACTTAATATTTTAAAAAAATAATGTGGCACTGTAGCCCTGAGGGTGTTGGCCTGCCAAGTGGCTGCTGCTTAGTCCAAGGCCTGCACATTAGGAGATGATGTGCAGTGAGTGCAACAAATCTGCTCAGCCATTATTCTTGGCTTTCTAGATCGAGGCCACTATCTCACTGTCACATAGATCCTCAATTGATCTCATGTAGGTCGAGCGGACCTCAAACCAGCCCTCAGATCCAGGTAAAATTCCATGGCTTGACTGGAAATTGAATTGAAGACCTCTGGATAAGAGGCAGTGTGCTACCAGTAGATCATAGGGCCGGCCAAAAAGAAGAAAAGGTGAGGTACACCTGAATTAACATTTCCGTGTTATGATGAAACCTTTAATCCATTTTAGTTTGAGAGAGAGAGAGAGAGAGAGAGAGAGAGAGAGAGAGTGTGTGTGTGTGTGTGAAGAAAGGAACTGTTCTTCACTTATCATATGAAACCTCAAGATTTTAGTGAAAGCAAAGCAAACAGGAAAGAGCAAAAAAAGCAAATTTGAAGTTCATTTTTTATTCATTTGTCTCCATTACCTCGAAAGAATGGAACAAACTCTATTTTACTGTAGTTGAATTAGGTTTAAACTTAATTCATCTAAAACACATTCTGTTCAAGGTAATTAAGAAGCAATTTATAGACTAAATGCTTACATGTTAGCAGGGAAATCTTGATATTTTAGTGCTTGATATTACTGTATTTGGGCTACTAAAATGTATTTGCTGCTTCTATTTACAATTACCTAATCCAAGATCAAATAACCAGAATATTCTATTTCATGTGTTTGATATTTTTTTAGCATGAGTTTAACAGTGGACGAGGAGATAAAATGTCTTTACTTCAATCACAAGTAGAAGATGTAAAGCAAGTTATGCTGGAAAATGTTGAAAAAATAATTGACAGAGGAGAAAAACTGGAAGACTTGCTTTCCAAAACTGAAGATTTAGAAGCTCATGTAAGTATCAAATTATATTTTGTAGGTAAAGTAGCATAACACATGAATACTGATATGCTTATTGATGGGAAATGAACAAAATAAAAGTAATTGGGTTGAGTTCTAGTTACCCAAGAAATATTTTATAAGAATTGCCCAAATAAAATGAAACTTCTATTGGTTCCTGTAATGTTTTATTTTTTGGATTATGTGAACATACAAGAAGTAAAGAGTGATGTATGAGTGATATATATCTGCTTAAATATAGTCACTTTGTTAGTTCAAACAAGTTAGTGTCCAAGTGGCCACTTGATGACGGATATCCTGAAAGATCAACGTCCATGATTGGTAGTGGATTCATTCTTGAACAGTGTCTCTACAAACCGGCATCTCTTTATCCTTTCCCCCCCCCCCCCCACTAGGCCTACACCTCACCTGGTTTTGGCACGTCCTTTCTTGTCCGTGATGAAATGATCTGAACACTGTAGTATGTGATACACACTCGTTCCCATACATATCCTTTAAACTACACCAGTGAATATTAGCTCCACTATCATCATCTGCCACCATAAACTCAATAACAAATGCTGGGCAATTCTGGATGAATTCATGACAAAACTGTATCTTTGGCTGGTGTAACGTCTTGCGAGTATTACTGGGGCTGCAATTTTACCAATCTCTTGATGTGATGCATATCAATTACTAGAATGTAACCATTAAAATTTTATTTCAAGAAATAAATTACAACTAAAAATTACATTTTGTGAAACGTAACAATTACAAGTAAAAATTACTAAAAACGTATTTGTTACAAGTAATTTGATTACTTGTGCTAAATTACTTCTCAACTCTGGATATAATTCATCTCACATTTTAATAGGAAAAGGAAATCAGCCAAGGAACATTCTGGTGCACAGAGGAATGTCTCAACTTCCCATTATCCCATTACAATTCTCGGAGAGAGAGAGAAAGAGAGAGAGAGAGAGAGAGGAAGGGAGGACAAACACGATGGCAAATCAGTGTGGGAAGAGGGACCAAAAGAAATAGGAGACAATGACAAACAAGAAAACACAGCAGGACAAGAACAATCTCCACATCTTCATACACTACCATCTTCAAATAGATAGACTCTCTCCTCATCAATCCCAGTTCATCTACAACCATCTCTTCTCAGCCTCCGACGAGCTTGTTTCGGCTTCCCAGCTTCATCAGGAGGGCAGGCATCAACATTCATTGAGGAGCCATCTTGACTGATCTTCAGTCTTGATGTGGTTGGATAAGTTTGCTCTATTGTATGTTTAGTTTAATGTTCCTGACCATCTATATATAAAATAACTGATGTAAATAATGAAACATAACTGGAATGTTGAGGAGAGAGCCCATCTATTTCAAAACACCAGTGTGTGAAGATGTGGACTGTCCTTGTCATTTAGTGTTTTTGCCCTGCGAATACCAAGTATACTACCCTCAATGCTAGAGGATTTTGCAATGATTTAGTAACATATTTTCTAAATTCAGCATTTGCCTGTCCTGCTAGTGGGGTCCGCTACAGGGATTCGCTGTCTCCATTTAGTTTTGTCCTGGGCCATGTCCGGGTGGAGATTGATGCTCTTCATATCTTTGTGAAGGGTATAGCCAATCGCTGTTTCGGTCGTTTCGTCTCCTCTAGCGACTTCTAACTTGTAACCCGCCTTTGCCATAGAGTCAGCATCTGCCTTTAGTATATGTCCAAGCCATCATAGGCGACTCTCGCTCATTTTTTCTTGAATTGGTGCAACGCCAAATCTCTCCCTGATGGATTCATTGGAGATACGATCCAGTTTAATGACGCCAGCTGTCCATCTCAGCATCTTAGTCTCCATGACACCCAGTCGATGCTCGCAGTCATAGTCGGCCAACATTCGCAACCATACAGTGCAACAGGTCGGATGACAGAATGACAGATTTTTGATTTGAGATTATATTTCATCCTCCGGTTGCGAGTGACGTCGGTTGTTGTTCTCCATTTCATCCAGGCTGCGGATATCCTTGCATCGACCTCTTCAAGTCGATCATCAGTGGTCATGGAGCCACTCGCGGCAGGTCCTTACCATTTACCTGAATGGTTCCGATTGCTTGCGGATCTGACGTCATATATTCAGTCTTCTTTTTATTTAGGCGCAAGCCGCATTGCGCCAACCGATCGCTTCATTCTTGGGTTTAGCATTACAGATCAACCTGGGTCTCAGAGGCCAACATGACCATCATCTGCGTAGAGAAGTGTCCATGGCAAAGAACCGTGCAGATCTGCTGTTACAGTGTCCATCACTAGAATGAACAAGAGCAGTGACAGTGCTGAACCTTGGTGAACACCGACGGTGATGGGAAAGTCACTGGATGCTCCTGCGGCGGCCTGAACATAGCTCCGTGGGTCTACATAAAGCAGCTGAACCCAGTTGACTAGGTATTCTGGTATGTCATGCTCTCACAGTGCTACCCATGTGAGGTCATATGGTATGCGATCAAAAACCTTCTCAAGATCCAGGAAAGCTAGATGGATCGGTTTGTTCTCCTCACGATGCTTTACAACCAAGAGCTATGCAGCATGGATTACATCGGTTGTGCCACAATTCTTCAAAAATCCAGCTTGGTTTCTGGAGAGCTTAACGATCTTGCGTATCCTTTTATCAAGAACCCGTTCGAACACCATCACGTGACACAAAAGTCGGATCGATCGGTAATCAGCACATTCAGTTGGGCTCCCCTTCATTTTGAAGATGGGTACGGTGATGCTCCGTTGCCAATTGTTTGGTGTTCGATCCTCTTTAATGATCTGCTTGAAGAGTTGTGCTAACCATCCTGCTGCATCCCAATGTTGAGAGTACCAAAGTTCTACTGGAAGATCGTCTGGCCCAGTAACTTTCCCGGCTTCATTTCTTTTAAAGCAGTCTTGACCTCTTCGATATCGATGTCTCTGACAGGTCCTTCCACAGCAGCAATGACTGGGATTGGTGGATGGGGGGATTCCTCAGTTGAGATCTTCTCGAAGTAGCTACGCCAACACTCTCTTACCTTCTTCCAATCAACCAATAAGTTTCCTGTTTCATCATTGATGCCATAAGAGTGCTGGATGTCTTGGTGGACTCTGCAGTTTCCCCAGCGACTTGCGTGGTGTGAAAATGGGAAGCTATGAACTATTACACAGTTACTGTCAACCTCCGAAGGATATGAAAGAATAGCTGGCCGTGCAGGTTAACCATGCCTCCCACAGCTCATTTACTGTTACAGTATTATGAAGTATGAAAAACCTAAACCTTCAGCTATCAAATCATATTCAGTATGAATGAATTACTTAAATATTAACAACACAATAAATTATTCTGGATATAATTGCAGCATGGCATTCTAGCAACAACACAATGCATCGCAAGTGTGATATTTGGCACTTACAGAATTAACGTTTGTTCTTGTACCCTCTTTCTGTACCTCTCTGTTCCCACAGTGACCTATTATATTTACCTTATTACATGTTCCTTTTCATCTTCCTATCCTTCAGTATATAAAGTAACTGTTGATAGTAATGGAACTTTAAGTAAAATGTCAGTCAAGGTTTTCAATCCTGCTGAGGACAGGGTTTGTGAGAACTATACCGACAAAAGAAATCAAAAATGCTCTTTGTGTTAAGAACGATGGTGCAATCAGATTGGCGGAGAATTTTTTTTTTCCGCGAAAATGAGGTTACTTTGTTACTTCCAGGCGCAACATTCAAATTTGCTATGCCAGAGCACAAGCCAAAAGGAAAAGAGGAATACAACAGCATAACATAAGTGATGGAAAAAAAAAAAACCCTCACAGGGTGATACAGGGTGATTCTAAAATACTTTACAAATTTTGGGAATGGGTTCCTTACACTGAAAGAAGAAAAGGTCACATACACATATGTTCCAAAATCTTTCATTTTGTTTTTGTTTCATTCAGAACTAACAACAGAACCTCTGAAATTTTATACAAATCTGCATCAATTAATACCCCCAACATTTACTCCAAATCTGGAATATACAGACTCAAATTTAATGAATGCAGCAGCTCGTATGTAGGTCAAACAGGACGTAGCTTTACGATTAGACATTCAGAACAAATCAATGCAATGAGGTACAATAAATTCTCCGCCATAGGTCAACATATGCATGACACTTAATCATAAATTCACTGACATCAAACAAGACATGGAAATTCTTCAAACTGCAAATAAGGGACCCATCATGAATATTATCGAAAGTGGTTACATTAATTGTGATCAGTATTTCAACCCCAGTTACAACCTAAGTGAAATCTATGAGAAACCCAATATTCTTTTTGATCTTTTGATCAACTGGCTTAAAAACATCAAACTATCGAAAAACAACTCGATCTTCCAAATCATCCGTAATACACATTCCTGCTAATTACCCCCACTACCCCACCCTTCCGCCCTGCCATAGTTCCATCCCCCCCGCAGGTGCTCCGCCTCCTTCCTTCCCCTTGCTTCCTTGCCTCTTCCCACTACCCACCTCAGCTACTATACACATTTTTCCGGCTCCTTCCGTCAGTCTAACACATACGTTCAACATGCTGCTCAAGGTGAGTTAATCGTTAACACTTAATGGTTCTAGTCATTTCCATACATTGCTTCCACCATCTTCCCCGCCTAATTTGGCTTCATATTTTCTTCCTCAGGTTTCAAACTGAACTGGGAATCTCAATCTCAAGTCATACTACGATCTTCATATGACCAATTAAACTTCTTTGGAACCACCTAATTCAAGTGAAGAAGTGCCATCTCATATAGACAACATAAAAATAGTATAGATTTCACTTAACCTGGACATACACAGGCTGGACTACACAACATTACATAAAAATTTTATGAATTTTACACCACAACATTTCAATTGTACCATAATTTTAACTCATTTCATGCATCATTATAGATGCTAGTAATGTGTTTTAGGTTGATTTAAGTATGTACAGTAGAAGTCCGCTATAGCAAGTGCGGCATATAACGAGAACTCCGTTATAGCGACGACTTTTTTCTGTCCCTTCAAAATTCCTATATTAAACTGTGTATCGTTCTTCGGTTACAGCGAGAACCCTATCACTGGCGCATCCGTTATTACGAGCGATTAAGCGCGCGTGATTTTTTCCGTTACCAATATTTATACACCTCAGCGATGATATTGCATGCGATAGATTACCTTCGGCATCGTTTCCTCGCGTTGTGCACTAGCGATTTATCTCGTCTACATTCGAAGGCTATGTCGGAGTCAATTAGTAATACCCGCCGACAGCTGTTCCGTAAAGAAAATTCGAAATGAAAGAGAACATATTTTCGTAATAAATGCGTAAGTTAAATAACGTGTCCGATAACGGTTGTTAACTCGTTAAAAATTAAGGCTGACTAAACTACCGGTACCGCTTAATTTTGAGGCTAAATACTGCAATTAAGTAAGAATGGGATAAACCTCGAGATATGGTAGAGTGCTTAATTGATTTCAGAGGTTAGTTTATATTTTGTCGTGTCTGGTTAAATTACGGAAAGGTTATTATGAAAATTTATAGCGAGAAAGTTATAGTTTCTCTACTGGCGCTTGAAGTGTGTTTTCATCATACGTATAGTACGGTTAAGTTAGGATACGTGACGCTGTTTGAATAAGAAAACTGAAACATTTGCAACAAAATGCGATCGTTCATCTGCGGTACGGTATAGTTTTCTCACTTTGTGCATTTGCGATCTCTCTTGTTGACATTCAAAGGCGATGTTGGAGTTGATTAGTAACGCCCATCGACTGCTGTTCTCTAAAGAAAATTGAAATGAAAGAGGATAACACGTTTTCATATTAAGTGCGTAAATAACGTGGCCGATAGCAGTTGTTAACTCGTTAAAAATACCGAAGTAAACGATATCTTCATTTTAATGTAATATACGGAAATTAAGTAAGAATGTGATACACCTCAAGATATGGCAGACTACATCACTGATTTCAGAGGATATTTCATATCTTCTCGCGTCTAGTTACGGCTATTTACATGTACATTTTTCGCGTGGAGGTTATTTCTCTACGTGCGTTTAAATATGTTTTCATGATAGGCTACATATACGGTTAGGTGACGCTGTTTGAAGAAGAAAGCTGAGGTGTTTGCCACAGAAATCTCTGGAGTGATACCGTATTTTTCCGAATCCAAGACTTTTTTCCTCAGAATATCATGCGAAAACTCAAGGGTTGTTGCATTTGCGGCCGAACAGTAAGCTAATTGATACCACTGGCAACTACCGCGGTAACCACGCTGCTTCTTTTCACACGTGCACAGAACTCGTTGACAATAAACGACCACCTCTTTACTACACATCGCTAGCCGCGACAACCGGTTGTGCAGTGGCTGTGTGTTTCTCAAATCTGCAGAATGGCATCAAACCATGCGACCCTTCGAATTCTTAGAAAAGCCATGGCTACTCAGTGGCAGAGTCATAACGCGTCTATTGTACTTGACGCTTAGTAAAATTAAGGTTTATAGACAGCAGGAATATTTACGTGATGGATAGTCGTATTGTAAAGATACGTGGAAAAGGTATTGCCGGCAAATTTTCAACGGGTTCTAGTCGATATTATGATGCCAATTTTAAGTTGATGTTTATTAAACACTCGAAAATGTAAAATAAATATGCAGCCGCAAGAACGTACGGCATAGGCCTAACTAAAGCCAGAATTTGGCGTTAGCGTGAAGACAAAGAGCTAAAAAATTGCGTACTGTACAAAAAATGCATTTAGTGGTCCGCAACAAGGACGCTTTAAAGAAGTCGAAGATGAAATTGTGAGGTATGTGCACGAAAAACGCAAGGGCGGAAGGGCCATACCGTGGCGCATTAAACTCGTTCGTTTACTTTCAACGTTCGCGATTAGACCTATACATCGCTAGCCGCTGAATTTGGCCGAACCCGGCAAGCGAGACGTGCGTGTAGCGGTAGCCGGTTATATCTGACGCTGCGTAAAAGTAAGTTTTGTAGACAGCAAGAATAATTTCCTGATGGGTCGTTGTATTTTCAACGAGTTCTTTTCGGTATTATGATGCCAATGTTAAGTTAATGGTCCTTAAACCCGCGAAAATAAAGAATAATTGTGCAGCCACAAAAAACAAGAAATACGGCGTGACGAAAATCAATGTCCGGCGTCTAAAAATAGTCTAAAAACTTATTTTTGAGCCTGATTTAAATTTTGAAGGAAAAAAATGGGGTTCATCTTGGATTCGGAGAAATACGGTACTATATTTTTTTTAGAATGAAATTAAACATACACTTTCACGTAGTATCGGATTACGAAAAATAACAAACAAGTAAGCCGTAGTTTGGATATCATCTGCGGAAACACAAGTTTTGAACAAAATGATTGCCGTTTCATACCGATTGTAATGTGCATGAAGGGTTTTCCGACTTTTATACAAAAATCGGATATAACGACAGTCCGTTATAGCGAGTAAATTTTTTTCTGTTAATAATTCTCGCTATAACGTACTTCTACTGTATATGGAATTGTTCAATTTGCATCTAGGGCCGATGATGCCATATTATAGATGCCAAAACTAGTACCCTTATGACATGTGATTGACTCACAATAAAATATCATTGTATTGAATAGGTGGACCTTTGAAAACCTTCATTTACTGTCATTGTGTCTTCTGTAAATAGCGATATGTTGCCATTGAGAATTGTTTACATTTGTCATTTTATCTTCATGCTACAGTTCAGGCTAGACATCAGCATCCGTTTAGAACTAATGTGTGGGCTGAAATTGTAGGTCCACACTTTCTCCCAGCCCGTCTTACAGGTGATGTCTAGAGGGACTTTATTCAAACCTCTCAAACCTCTCTTCCAGACATTAGAAGATATGCCACTGTAAATAACAAAAACATGTGGTTTATGTATGATGGGGCTCCAGCTTGTTTTAGGCTCATTGTTCGAGATGCATGAGCTGGTATCTACCATGACAAATAGATAGGTAATAGGTAGATGGGGACCAGTTCCATGGCCTGCATGTTCCCCCAAACTCAATCTTTTGGATTTTTAATCTCTGGGGCACCATAAGCAATTGGTTTATGTAGAAGACAACCCAGATGAAGAAATTCTGCGAAACTATTCAGCATCATCAGGGAGTATTTGAAAGGGTGCGACAGTCCATGATTCCAATTGCAAATAATCAGCTTCATTTTCTGTTTCAAAATCTAATCACAGAAAGTTACAATAATTATAAATCTTCCACCTTTTTGATACTTTTCATTTGCCTTTTAGCAAAGTTTTATTTGTAAACAGTACATGTTTCGTTCTCACTTGGGAACATCTTCAGCTGTTGTTAAGCTTAGGTGAATCGCTAAGTTTTTGAACACGTTATTTGCAAGTACATTGATTCTCTTAAAGACTACCTAATACAAATTAAATTAAAATGATGTTAAAACAATGTGGGGTTAACGGGTTAATGAAATGAGACTGGATGATTACATGTTGGTCAGCTTAAAAACTATGTCTATCCATTGGAATAGTTGTTAAAAGTTTCACTTTGTTACATTAAATATGTCTGTCTGTCTTCCGGTTAAAAGGTTTTAAAAATGATTGATTTCATGACACTGTTCAAGTTGTTGTTGAATGTTATTTCTTTCACTCCTTCCAGGTAATCTGTTATTTATTTTGAGCTTGCTTAAAGTGCCCTAAATTGAGTTTAATGCGGAACTTTGAAGCTGATTGCTGGTCAATTTTTGGGAAGGGAGCTTCGTCTCAATTTCTTGCTGACAGATCCAACTTCATAGAAGTGCAAACGCACACTAAGTTATCACAAGATTAGATGGAAGGAAGGTACTAGAAACCATGTCCATCCAATGCTGTTGGGTCTTACAAGGAAATGAAAAGAAAATGGCTGGGCTGGAGGGTTAACTGTCTGTGTATTACTTGATTCTTACATTACTGTTTTACTCTTATTTATGTACATTTATCTTTTCTTTTCTTTATCTTTTCTTATTGATTTTTCCAAATTCTAATTCTTTCTTGCAGGGATCAGGATTTCGACAACTGACAAGGGAGGTACACGCAAGAGCAAAATGCAAAAATCTTAAAATGTGGCTGATTATCGGTAGTTTTTTAGGGATTATTTTAACTTTTGCACTCCTCATTGCTACAGGTGTGATACCTCTATGATCTACACAGTGAGAAATATATTTTTTCCTGAGATGAAGTACTGCCAACAGTAAAAGAGTTCAACATTAATTTGATGATTGCTTAATCAACTATTATTACGTTATTCATCTATTTTAAGAAAATGGAGTTGGTGTTCTGAACTGAGGACTGTTTTCCTGGAAATATCATTTTTAAGAGAAGGTGACTGATGTGGACTGTACAGTTTTTACTTCAACATATTAAGAATGCTCTTGCCGAACTAATATGTAAAAAGCCTGTTCTATAAATAGCCGAATTTTGAAAATTACTCTTCGGGGCTAACCTGCAGCCTAGTTAGCATTGTTACCTTCGAAGTCTCCCTTCCTCTATTAATACAATGCTCCCAATCCTGTTTCCACTTATGGAAGCAGTTCTGATACGTAATTTGTGGGATCGCGTTCAGTTCCATCTGCAGTTTAGTTTTCATCTCTTCTATTGACTGAAAAAGTCATCATTTCAGGTTGAATTTCAGTTTGGGGAATAGAAAAGTCTCCCAGGGCTATTTCAGGTAAGAAGGATAGATGGGGAAGCACAGTTGTCTTCATCAAAAATTCACTAATCAACAGTGATATGTAAGCTGGTGCATTGTTATGGTGGAGGTTCCAGGAGTTGTTTATCCACAAGTGTGGTCTTCTTGTCCTGATATTTTCTCTCAAATGCCTCAAGACTTCGAGAAAATACCAGTGGTTCACTATTTGACCCTCAAGTAGGAATTCATTGCACAACACCGCTGATGGAAAAAAAAGAAACACATCAGTAACTCTTCCACATATGATCTGACCTACCACACTTTCTTTGGTCTCGGCAAATTTTTTCACACCACTGTGATGATTGAATTTTCATCTTCATTATTTGCTATGTCTCCATGAATGTTATCCCCAGTTTGAAGCAGTACCGAATGTCTATACGCTGCTCGTAATATTTAGACATCTCAACAATTGCATTCTCTCAAACTAACAGCTACTGAGCAATAATTGTTTCAGAAATGCACAGCATATAGCTAGTTACTTAGGAAGGATACCACAATGCAGTGCCACTTAATACTCAGTATTTTCAAAGTTTGGTAAATTTGTGTACAGGCCTCATACTTGGAACATTAGTTGAGACTTAAACAGAACAACATGATTCTCGATTGAAATATCCAGTATCATGAATAGGAAGAGGGGACCAAGTTCATAATTCCACATTATTATTATTATTATTATTATTATTATTATTATTATTATTATTATTATTATTATTATTATTATTATTATTATTATTCATTTTTAATATGACCACTAATGCAAAGTCAGAATGACAGTGTTGGAAAATCTACATTTACAAAACTTTATTTTCTTCTCTTTTCTGTTGTAGTTTTGTGTTAATATGAACTTACAGTAACATTGAGCATTTATATTTTAAGCCTCTACCAGTATTCTACCAGTGTCATCTTATCAGATATTAATACTGTGAGAGCCATTCTCAACCATTAATTACTGTTATAACCAATGACAAATGATATTGCAGGTGATTAGACATTTTATTTAATTCTGCAGATTGCATTAAGTTACCATTTACTGTATATACGTATATAACTTTTGTCAGTTGGGTGTTAGGTAAAGTTTAAATTGACACTATTTCTTTGCATAAAAATTACTGTAATTATGGAACACAAAGTACCTTAACTAATATTAAAATATGTTCAGAAGTTATTTCTGTTAAATATTCTCAGTTATTCAAAAAAAGATAAATATGTAATTATGGTGGTGCTCAAAAATGTTCACATTTTAAAAATGATTGCATTATTTGCAGTAATTGATGTAGAAAAAAAAGCTATATGTTGAAGAAAAAAAGAAAGTCATAAGGAACAGAAAATGTTATTCTTTGGCTCCCTGTACCTCATTAAGGGTTAGAAACTACATTTTGATTGAACTGACATATATATTTATTAAAGTAAAATTTATGACTCCACCTATTCAATACAATATACTTTTGTAATGCAGTTTTTTATATTACAGTTTGAAATTTATTTGGTACCTGTTTCGACCCTGTTCGAGGTCGTTGGTAGCCATGAATATTCAATTATACAATTTAATCAAAAGGTCCTAAAACACTACATTTTTAACATGACATTTTAGTTACAATAAACAATTATGACATTGTCAAGCTTAAAAGTTAGAAGGTAATGAGGCACAGAGATGATAAAAGCACACGTTTTAGTATTATGGCAAATTTAATGCCGTTACAAATATGATAAGAGTTTGTAAAATAAGGGCTTCAGAACATGCTGTTGGAGAAGTGTTCATGTATTTCTAGGTACTAATTGGTCTAAAAAAACGTATCTTTTATGTAAGTTCTGGTGATTATATGACCTTGCTGTTAAGTTATGCACATGACGTGAACAAGCACGAGTACTTCAGAGCATGGCATTTTTATGACACTAAAGTAAAAACCAATAGGTTTTAGGTGCTAAATGTTTTTAAATAAGTTCTAACAGCTGTATGGCCTTGCTGACACTAAAAAGATAAGTCATACATATAATGTAAACAAATTAGAAACATATCCTTGGACGAGTTTCGAGTAGAGGTCTGAGATACTGAAGGCAAGCGCGTAAAGGTCGAATAAAAGTTGTAAGAAGCTTGATGAAGATTTCTCAGTTCATTGCAGAGCAATAGCGGTGTGTGGAGTGGACCAATTAGTACCTAGAAATACATGAACACTTCTCCAACAGCATGTTCGGAAGCACTTATTTTATGAACTTTTATCATATTTGTAACGGCATTAAATTTGCCATAATACTAAAACACATGTGCTTTTATCATCTCTGTGCCTCATTATCTTCTAACTTTTAAGCTTGACAGTGTCATAATCGTTTATTTTAACTAAAATGTCATGTTAAAAATGTATTGTTTTAGGACCTTTCGACTGAATTGTATAATTGAATGTTTATAGCTGATGATGACCCCAAACAGGGTCGAAACTGATACCAAATAAAGTTTAAACTGTAATGTAAGCAACTGCATTACAAAAGTATATTGTATTGAATAGGTGGAGTCATAAATTTTACTTTAATAAATATATATGTCTCTGTACCTCATATAGAACAACATACAGAATGATATAACATCTCATAGGTTTCTGGCACTGAGATAGTAAAACTATCTTCAGAGGAAGTGGGCCGAGGACCTGGCTCACTTCATTATACAACTATCCCTGATTTTAGCATTATATTTCATTATCTCTGTAATATGCACAAAGATTCATTTTCCACAGATATGGATCAAGTCAGTATTTATGATAAATAAGAGCATAGATAACTTTTCTGAACTCTAAATAACTAAAATTTCATACATTTCTATTCATAAACCCAGAATCTAGATATATTGCAATGATATAGTACAAATACAGAGGGGCCCAGAAAAATGTAGACACTCTTTGACAGTCAATATTAATGGAAGAAAATGACCCACCGTTACAATTTTTACACAGGGGAGAAGGTTATTTTATGTGTTCAAAGTGACCCCCATTAGCAGCCAAACAACGTTGATGCCGCTGAATTGCTGACCGAACTACAGCTGTCAGTGTTGCTGGTGTGATAACCACACCGGACGCCTCGATGGTTTCTTGTAGCTCGTTCATTGTAGCTGGCTTCTATTGATAAACTTAATTTTTCAAGGTCCCTCATAGGTAGAAGTCGAGAGGTGTAAGGTCTGGAGACCATGGTGGGTACTCAGCAGCTCCTCTTCGACCTGTCCATCGTCCAGGTAGATTTTCATCGAAGTAGGCTCTGACATCTCTGTGGTAGTGAGGCAGAATACCATCTTGGATGGCAGATAAAATCGATCTTTGCAGCATGTAAAGATACACCTCACCAGTTACGGTACCTTCAAAGAAGATTGGACCAATCAAACCGCACGATGAGATCACACTACACATTAACACCGGGCAGATTAACATGTTTGTCCACGTGAACGTGAGTATTTTCAGGAGACCAGTACATGCAGTTGTGGCGGTTTACAGTAATGTTCAGTTTAAATTGCGCCTCATCAGACTAGATAACCATCCCTGCAAACTGTTCATCCTCACGAAGCAACTCGCAGTATTCCATCCTTTGATCCAGGTCGTCCTCGTTCATAGCATGCAGCAATCTTGGAATGTACACTTTGCAGCCTTCAGAATTCATCGTACGGTTGATCTGCTTACCCACTTTCTCATGCACCCTGATTCACAGCTTTTTAGGTGACCTGGTAAAATGTTGCAACACAGCAGCGCTGGAAGCTGGACTTTGTGTTTTCGGTCCACCAGACCTTTCCTTATGCACATCCCGAACAGGGCAGTCGGCTTCAAATTTATCCCGAATACGATGAACTGTTGTACGTATTGGTTGCTGAGTTCCATACACATTACATTATTGCCGTTGTACCTCCATCATGTTTTCTTACTTCCAGTACCACTTCAATATGGCCTTGCGTTGCTCAAACGGCAATCTTAACTTCATTCATTGCTGCACTGTCATCTGCTGGAAAACGTGCGCCATTCACGTGACCATCATCTGTTGGGAAAACAATGGACCGTGCTACTGTGCAAGAAATGCAACGATATGTCATTTTGTTCCAAAGATATTAACTATCAGAGTGTGTACATTTTTCTGGACCTCTCTATACATAACCCACAAAATCAGAAATATTTCAATAATGTTGTTGAGCAACAGGGACCTATATTTTTAAGTCAAACAAAAAAATAGCAGGCAAGTTTATAGTTAACTGACTGCTGATGGATGACCTCCAATTTTATGTGGAATCCTTATCATAGAGTTATGACTTCATTTTAAGAATCCTACATTCAGTGGCTACCTTGCTGAGAAGATAGTGATGCTGACACATCCCTGTTTTAATTTATATTTGCACATCATAGATGGAGTCTGACGTGAACAGAAGTGATTTACAGTTATATTTACTGAGATGTCTGTCTTCATTTCCCAGCCAAACATCTCAAAGTTGTTTTCTTAATGTGATGTGATTTGTAGAGTGCCAAAGACTGAATTATCTTGCCTTCAGCTGTTGTATTAAGCATCAAAACAAACAGAATGGGAAAATATTCTTAGTTGTTTCTTTGATTTGTTCAAGTTGCAACATAACTTCAAAGAAAACTGTTATACTGAATTAAATGTAGCTGGGATGTTTTGTATATACTAGTGTATCTTACCTAAATAATGTAACTATTACCTTCAAAACATACAAATTTTATCATGGGAAATTAGTTAATAGTACAGTGTATTATCGAACTAATAACATGGTAGAATTAGATTATGGGTAGTTAACGATGTTCCCTGACAGTATTTTATGTAAATTTGTAATAAAAGGTCTTTCCTACCTCAGCAATAAATACACATTCCTGAATCTTACAGGAATGGAGATTGATTTTTTTTTTTTAAAGGTGAAGCTTTAATATATAAGCAAGTCATTTATGAATTCACAGCAAAAGGAACGTATACAGTTTAACCTTTTGTTATTTCTCGTGCCATGTATATCGTCATTGTACCTGAAAAAACTGCTATGTGACAGTGTTGCTGATGAATTACTGACCAACAGCACATATATCATTAGGAATGAGAATTCTCTAATGTAAACCATACAATATTGAATCCTAGATGACTAACCCTTTCCAGCCAGAGTTCTAAGCTAAAATATTTCCCATAGTGGTTTTTCTATGTGCAACAATGATAGATCTCTCTTATACTTTAATACCGGTACGTATTTTTAGATACCGGTATATGTTTTGTTTTGTTTTTGTTTTCTGAATGTAATGTATATGAAATATATATCCACCATGTTTTTACTTTATATTGTAAACTTGGTTTGGAGATGTTTTTATTACACTTCCTTCCATTCCTCTTCTTCATTTTGAATTGCATAACAACTAACCTTTTGATCAGTAACCAGTCAGGTACAGTAATTCATTTTTTAAACTTTATTTTTACTTCTGTCCTTATTCTCTGAGAAATCTATTGCTGCTAGATTTTGATACACACATCAAAACATGTCTTACATCAAATATGGTACTGAACACAAAACTGGACCTGCCTCGTGTAAGTATGACACATTTGCACTACAAAATAAAAACAAAATCATTTCTGTACAAGTCTGCATGTGAAGGCAATAACCTGTCCTATTATACCATGTACTGACAAAAGGGAAAGTGTGATAGTTTGGATGCAAAATTTCTACTACAAAAATTTCTCATCAGGAATGGTACTTTCAAAGAGCAAAAATGTGGTCCTCCTTTTGGATCTCAGTCTTTTACATTAATCTTGAAAGTGTTAATGGATAGCAATGGTGTAGATATGACTTCTGCTTTGCGGGGCGGGGAGAGGAGAGGAAAGAGCTATATGAATAATAATAAAATGCAGTTTAAATGGCTTACCTGTAGAAACAGACACCAGAAACAGTCATCGTGCACTTTGTAGATGACCTATCAGTGGAGGATAAAGTTACATTACAGCATTTAAGTGATGGGAAAGTATGTACTGAGAAGACAGTAACACAGGCATCCAAAACATGTCTCGCTACTTCATAATTGAGATAAATTATTACCAGTAATCTATTGGTGAATTAATTTTTTTTCCTGTACATTGCTCAGAATTTAAAAAGAATGAAATTTCTATATCGGCCATGACCACAGTAATAAGGAAATGCACTTTTTATATTATAGTAGTATTATATAGTATTATATTTCTGATCATTTATGTCTTATACATTTTTACCTTACCAACTATGATAACAGAGATATTCATGAATTTGGATTTTTGTTGCCAAGTCCATATCAAGTGCCGAGCCACGAGAAAATGGGTAAACAAAATTTCATGAAAATCAGTATGTAGAGTCGGAGAATAAGGAACTACTGTCTACACTATAAATAATTTTATTCTCCCTGATTGAAATGGTAGTTTAGGAGAAGGTGCCTGAAATTACATTTTTAATTACCTATGTTATTGGCCATATCAAATAGTTCTACAAAACTAAAGTTACAGAGAGTACAATTTCCGGTCATTTATGTCTCATTCAGTTATACCGTACTGGCTATAAGATTGGTGTTGATGGTGATTAAATTGTAAAGATAATTATAAAAATGAGAAAAACATTATGAAGGAATGATCGCTTGAATAATAAGACGAGAGGAAGTTATGAAAGAAAGGAGAACTCTCTTTACATTAGATGCCCTAATATCACAGAGTTGGAAGAAAACTAAATGTGAAGGCCTGCAATATACAAAGCTCATCAAACTTATCAACAATAACATTACATCGACCATTGTTTGTTGTGATATGCTTTGTGTCTTCTGCAGCCATTCATCTCCGATAGATGGGATTACTGCTGCGTACCGAGTATAACAGCTTGCCTGAATATTGGCGGGAAGTAGCTGGGCAGTTTAGATCTCTCTTTTAGCATGCCATTCCTCTGGTTCATAAATTTTCTGATACTGCTGGAACATAACACACTGGTTCATCATAGTATTCCAGCTACTGGATCCCTACTCTGAGGCACTGATTGGAATGAGCAGTGTGAACACTTGATGGAATAATGGCAGAGGAGTGTTTGCAGCTGTCTGCGGCCTGGTCTTTTCAGCTCTGGAACTTAGTACTGTTAGATCGGTAGCGTAGAAATGATCGTTAAAAGTGAGAAAACGTGCAGGTTTCCATTTGATCAGGTATTTCATATGATAGCATTGCTTTTAATCACGACATTCCTACTGACGCCATTGTAATGATCTATGTTGCCTTTAGTTGGGAATTCAGTTGAGAATTCCGTAGGGAAGCACAGGTACATCAGCTAGTAATAAATAAAATAAAAAGCATGAGATTCAATCACTTAACATGAGTTACAAATATATGAAGTAAAACACTTTCCTTTCAAAGTGTAAGAAGTCATAAAATCAACTCTTAGTCTTCTTTTTTGAGCAACTTTGGCAAACAACAGAGGAATTTCCTTATGAAAAGTCAGCATGGCAAGGGGAGCCTCCGTGGCTCAGGAAGCAGCGTGCCAGCCTCTCACCTCTGGATTCCGTGGTTCAAATCCTGGTCACTCCATGTGAGATTTGTGCTCGATAAAGTGGAGGTGGGTTAGGTTCTTCTCCGGGTACTCCGGTTTTCCCAGTCATCTTTCTTTCCAGCAACACTCTCCAATATCATTTCATTTGTCAATCATTAATCATTGCCCCAGAGGAGTGCAACAGGCTTCGGCAGCCAGCACAATTCCTATCCTCGCCACTAGATTGGCATTCATTCCATTCCTGACCTGGTGAAACAACTGGAAACAGGTTGTGGATTTTCATTTCAGACAGCATGGCAAGGCCATTTGGTCTTGTCTGAGAGGATGAATTTCATAAATAGGTTTTTATCCTTTCAGAGATGAAAAGGATCTTTCTGCCATGGATATTGAAACTGGTAATGTGCACAATATTTGCAGTAGTGGGGTAAATTTCAGGATTACACTGTTGAAAGGCCTCAACTGCTGTTCTGGAAACTAAGTTCTTCATGGCCAGTCTAGATTTCCATAAATACAACTCTGCGAAACTTTCTGTGCCATCTTTAGTATCGGTTCTGTAGGCACATAAATCCACAAAACAGTACTTTGTGACTTAGCAGTAGTTCTCTAGTTCAGCCATTCCCAAACTGGTCCATGGACCCCTGGGTGGCTGCGATCATAATTCAAGGGGTCTGCAGTAATAATGTATGTTGTAAGGATTTGAAGAGTGAAAGTTTATTGCTCACACACAATTCCTAGACCATTATACTAAATTTAGACATGATGTCTTCACTGTTGCATAACTTAAATACAGTATATGTAACTCAACAGCCGTGAGGATTCATTGTGCTGACCACACGTCACCTCGTAATCTGCAGGCCTTCAAGATGACAGTGGTCGCTTGATAGGCCATGGCTCTTCGGGACTGTTGCACCATGGGGTTCGGTTTTGGTATATGTAACCAGGCGCGGTTTCTCCATAAGGACTGCAGGGCTGTAGACCCTCCCAGTGCTTGGCGAAGACTAACAAAAAATATAATTGCATATCCAAAATGTTTACTTCTTTTGAAGTATTTAAGCTAGTGTAACTCATTCTAAATCTGCCAGAGCTAGAGAGGCTGAGTGCAGTAGCACTCCAAAGAGTATGTGACACACTGTCACTAGTAAGCAGCAAGGTTGGATTCCCACTGTTCGGGCTGTGCCCTACCCGCATGCTGCACAGTTCACTCTGTGCACGGAGGAAGTGGAGAGGGAGTCGGGTGTGTCAGCATACCAGCCGGACTGCAGCCTGACCAGCCCCCAGCCAAGCGGTTGCAGTGCTCTCGAAGAACAAGTAGTCTAGCCGTAATACCAGCATTTTTTTCCAAATCACCCTCACGGTTTGCCTTGTTGGATGGCATAACTTAAAGGATGACTTGCGTATGTAATACCAGGTGGAATTTTAATAGCCGACTCATTAACACAGTTTGCGAAAATAGTCTCTTCAAGAGTGTTTCCAGGAACTTCAAAATAACAGGAATCAAGCAACTGTACAAGCAGCCACAGGGCTTTTACGCATGATAAATGATCATGACTTCAATTTCTGGCTTACATTTTTCCACTGCATCATGCCTCAGGTGGACATATTGTATAGCCAGCTACAACATCGTTTTGCTAACTCATTGAGTATTCATAAGGCAGTGAATGAATTTCTCCACTCTATCAATATAGAGATAAACAAGATCCCTTTATTAGTTGATCAACTTGAAGAAAACCCTTCTCCAGCGAGGAATAGGAAAGGAAACAATGAGGACATAGTTGTAAAAGAGGAGCGTGACACTATTTCCCATCAGGCAAAAGAAAGATTTGCTTTGCTTTAACTAAGCATTTGTCCACTGCAAAGTTGTTCAGTACATCTCCTTTTTGAAGGATCTACTGACTCCCACAACTTTCCATCCAGTGAGCTTGATGTCACCATTGAAGCCTACCCATTCTTGTTCAAAGAGCGACTGGTGACCGAACTGTTTTATATCAAAGACAGGAGTTCCGAAGTCTCTCCGTACTTATGAAGATGTATGAGACAATGTTGAGCACTGGACTTCATGAATTCTGCATAGAAGTATTCACTCTGCTCTGAATAATACTGACCACACCCATGACAATGGCTGAACTTGAAAGGTGCTTCTCTACTTTAAAACGAGTGAAAATGTTTTTAAGGAGTACAATGTAAGATGAACGTCTTTCAGCATTGGCAATGATTAGTGTAGAAAAGAATCTGATGGACAGTATTATCAATTCCAACAACACAGTGATTGATAAATTCACTTGTCGTAAAAAGAGGAGAATGGATTTTGTGTATAAGTAAATGTGAAAGTGAATAAATAAAAGAGCTTTGTTAAATTAAGTGTATATTATCTCTGTGCATTAAATAATGTTACAATTTATTACAGATTTGAAAACTAGAAATCAGTAGTGTCTGATTCATCAAACTTTTAATAAATAGTAAGGATAATTTAAATGTGTTCTTTAGATTAATCATATTGCAAAGTTAGCTGCAGCCCTACTCAAAGGGAAAATCACAAGCCGCCACTGTAACTCCTAATTTGGCCGATAGATGGTACAAGTTAGCAGCAGATAAAGAAGAAATACTACAAGGTAGTGTAAGTGATGAAATTGTGAGACACTTGGAATTGCTAGTATCAACACTCAGACCATATTTTCCGCCTCTGGTTGAAAAAATCTTGTGGATCAGAAATCCCTTCCCTTGGGGAAGATCAGCTAGCTGAAGTATCTTGGCAGAGAGAAAGTGAAAAATAAACTGAAGTACGATGTGGGTGGAGATTCAGATGGAGTGGCATGTTTAGCTACAGGAAGTTCCGTGAATGTATCACAACTCCACATCTCTGATTGACTTTTGGGTCCATGACATGCCCTATACCCTACAATTTCTAGAAAGGACATACTGCATTTAATGCCTTTCACAATAACATACGTGTGAGAGTATACCTTTTCTGCTCTCACATGAATGAAAACAAAGTTCAGAAACAGAGCCAATGTAGAGGTTGACCTTTATTTTGAGTGACTATGCTTGAAAAATGCTTTGTCTTTGGAAAACAGCACCATCCATCCCATTGATCCAACAACTGCAACAAGTTTCTGCCTTATTGACAGGGCTAACGGCTCCCTGAAAGTGAGTTGACCATGGGCCATTTGTTTCCAAACACTATATTGTTTTGTTTAATCAAATTATTATTTTGTCCTTAAGCAGGGGAGTTTATATATTCTCTATTTGCTTAGGCTATTATGAATTTGAACGCTGTATTGGGCGAAGGCCTGTAAGGTTCAATGAATCATCTACTACTACTACTACTACTACTACTACTACTACTACTGGACATGTTGCTTGAGATCAAACTGTCCACCATGCGAAATGCTGAATTCCTTCTTGCACAATGTAAAAAAAACATGTTAATCACCTGAACCAGGTCTAACCCATGTTAAAGTATCTTCCTATTTCTTCAAGTACCGACTTGACTGTACTGCTATTACTTGAAGCGTTTCTTCTTCGCTGGTGAACTCATTACGATTCTCAAACTGTATGGATTCAATAAATTATCACTGCAATGAAGTTTACGAACATGTGTAAAACAGCTAATCGGAAATGAAGTATATTGACAACACTATCAATTGTGCGATCGAGTGATCTTCAGGAGTATCAATCTAAACACAGACTACCATAAAATCTGTATCTGAACAGTAATAATAAAAAATATATTCAAATTAATGTGCAATTTTGTTATATGCATATTAAGGGGAAGTATTGTGTTGAGTTCTATGATAAGCCAGTGCCAAATATTAAAAAACGGAAGAAAGTGTCGTATGGAGAAATAAAAAACTTAAGGCTAAATTAACAGTAAAAAAACATAATACAGGAAAAAAAAAAACCTGGCAACCTTAGTGTTCAATGAGCAATTTTGCAGAAGCTGCAAGAACCACACAAATCACAACATTTAAGTGCAGTGCATTGGTTGATCAGGATTGCCTTCACCACATGCATACATACTCGTCAAATTTTCTCTCATTCTAACAAACATTCGGAATTAATGCGACAGTAATCATTTGCCCTATTATACTGTATGGTAGTGATAAAATTTATGTCGACTAGTGTAGAAATAAGTATCAATCACCGCTGATCTTCATTCAATGCAGTCACCTGGGTGGCACTGCCCTATTGTTTACCTAGTCTTTTCTTAAATAATTGCACAGAATTTGGAAATTCATTGAACATCCCCTTAGTAAATTATTCTATTCTCTAACTCCTCTTCCTATAAACGAATAATTTCCCCAATCTGTCCTCTTGAATTCCAACTTTATCTTCATATTGTGATCTCTCCCACTTTTAAAAACACCACTCAAACTTATTTGTCTGCTAATTTCATTCCATGCCATTTCTCCACTGACAGCTCAAAAAATACCACTTACACGTAACAATTCTTATTTTGGTCCATATTGAAATGTACGTAAAGACAAAGAATATTACAAATGTTTATTAATTTCCACCTATCTAATACAAAGTGAGTTCTTGTGATTAAGAATTCTATTTTGTCATATTAATTACAGGGACATGTTTCGCCCATTATATGGGCATCATCAGCCTTAAACTCCTACCTGTAGGATAAAAATCAGGATCCTGATTGTTCTTAATCGAAGTTTTGAAGAGAAAAGTACATATCATAAAGTTGAGGATACTTGTTGTTGGTACTTGTTTAACATTTACGTACTAAAATACGTCTAAAAGATGAAAGAGTAGGATGACCATTGTTACAACACTCTTATAGTAAAATCTTTTTTTAAATTTTACAATAAGTCCTTTATAACTTTTAAGAATGCCCATAGCTAAAAATGTGATATCAAGTTGCATGTTAAAAGCTCTAGGTGTAAGGCTCATCTCTAAAAAGATAGTAGGCAACTTGATGTCTTTGGAGTGTACAGGCCAGGAAAGGGTAGCGCTGATGCTGATTCAAAATTATTTGATAAGATTATCAACTATGTTGGAAACTATATGGAAAGGAATGTGATAGTAGCAGGTGATCTCAATTTACCAAATGTCAATTGGGAAGGTAATGTAAATGACAGAAAGCATGAACAACAAATGGCAAATAAGTTAATATGGTAAGGGCAGCTGATTCAGAAAGTGACGGAACCAACTAGAGGGAAGAATATTTTGAATGTGGTGCTGGTAAAACCAGATGAGCTCTATAGAGAAACCGAAGTAATAGATGGTATTAATGATCACAAAGCTGTTTTTGTCGTGATTAAAAATAAATGTGAAAGAAAGGAAGGTATTAAAATTAGGAATATTAGGCAGTACCATATGACTGATAAAACAGGCATGAGGGAGTTTAAAAAAAGTAACTATGATCGGTGGAAAACGGTAAATAAAAATGTAAACAGACTCTGGGATGGGTTTAAAGCAATTGTTGAGGAATGTGAAAGTAGGTTAGTACCATTAAAGGTAGTAAGGAATGGTAAAGGGAGTTAGAAATGGCTGTGGAAGTAAGGAGAAATTGAAGGAACTTACTAGGAAATTTAATCTAGCAAAGAAGTCAGCTAAGTATAATATGATGGCAAGCATAATTGGTGGTCTTACAAATTTTAGTGAAAAATGGAAGAGTATGTATAGGTACTTAAAGGCAGAAACAGGTTCCAAGAAGGACATTCCAGGAATCATTAATGAACAAGGGGAGTGTGTATGCGAGGATCTTCAAAAGGCAAAATTATTCAGTCAGCAGTATGTAAAGATTTTTGGTTACAAGGATAATGTCCAGATAGAGGAGGTGACTAATACTAAAGAAGTATTAAAATTTACCTATGATAACAATGATATTTACACCGGGCGAGTTGGCCGTGCGCGTAGAGGCGCGCGGCTGTGAGCTTGCATCCGGGAGATAGTAGATTCGAATCCCACTATCGGCAGCCCTGAAGATGGTTTTCCGTGGTTTCCCATTTTCACACCAGGCAAATGCTGGGGCTGTACCTTAATTAAGGCCACGGCCGCTTCCTTCCAACTCCTAGGCCTTTCCTATCCCATCGTCGCCATAAGACCTATCTGTGTCGGTACGACGTAAAGCCCCTAGCAAAGAAAAAAAAATGATATTTACAGTAAGATACAAAAGTTGAAAACTAGAAAAGGGGCTGGAATGTATAATATTTCTGGAGATGTACTAAAGGCAATGGGTTGGGATATAGAACCATATCTGAAGTACTTATTTGATTATTGTTTGCATGAAGGAGCTATTCCTAGTGATGGGCAGTCTGAGACTAAGTCTCGAGATTTCTCGAGATTTCTCAAGACTAGCGCAGGCACTATTTCTCACGAGAAATTTCGAGAGATCTCAAGAGCGTTGTCCCCTCACTGTGCGGCGAGCAGCGTGTCGTAGGCCTACAGGTAGTCGGAGCTGAATGTTGTTTGTGCCAAGTATGAGAATAGCCAACCACGGGCCTTCTCCAGTTCGTAAATACATGTCGTCAAGCGACTAGGGCATTCATTTCTACCAAGGTCTATTTTGGGGCATAAAGGATACGCATTTTGTCATTGTATGCACTGGTAGGTACACGAATGAGTGGTTTAAGTACAGAAACTGATGGCTACTGTAGGTACACGTAGGCCTATCTGGATACTAGAAGCGTGCATTATTCGAACTCGAGACGAGGCAAGATGCGCCTTGTTGCATATGCCACCACCATTACGCATGAGTGGAATATGTAATCTAAAATGCTTCAGTTTGTTCCAATTCTTTCGACATATAGATGTACATTGTTATCAGACCCCACATTCAATAACATATGCCCACTGCTTGTGTTTACCGATATTTTGGTGATGAAGGAAATAATTCCTTACAATGTTATAGAGTATTCCCGTTATAATTAGGTAGCCTACTTCGATATATGACGGTGCAATGTGAAATTGTACTAGTTGTAAGCGACAACTTGAAGACGATGTCCAAAACGCAATGTAAGTCATGGACGTCGGTTATTTTGAAGAGATGCCACATAGCGCAGGTCACTGTGTTGTTTATTCAAAAGAAGTAAAATACGGTACGTCGGCAGAAATACTTCTGGGATGATCCGACACTTAAAAACACATAATATAAATGAAGAGGAATAGTCACAGAACATCTCCGGCCCGGTCTGAATCAGAAGAAGCTACCCTGCCGACAACGATTGTGAGGCATCCAGGTAGGTTTACATCCTAATAATAGTTATTAACAAATTATACGGGTTGTTCAGCTAAGGAGTCCACCTGAAATAACTCGTGAACAGTTTAAGATACTGCCATTTTGTCTTCACTTTCGTTAATGGTATTAAGGGGCTCAAGTTCAACATGTAGTGCTTTCCTAGGCTTTTTGACAAAATTTATCGTCACACATGTTTCCATATGAGAACTGCTGATGATAACTATCAAACTTACACTCGTAGTTACTGGGACGTTGCGTCGCACAGCTCGCAGCACATGAGAATCGATCTCGAGAGCGTTACCCATCACCACTGCTAATTGGAGCAAAGTCGGGCATTTTAGATTACACGTTCCACTCATGTGTAATGGGGGTTGCATATGTAGCAAAGCACATCTTCCTCGTCTCAAGTTCGAATAATGCACACCTCTAGTATCCAAGTAGGTGTACATCCTATCTACAGTTGTTCACAAATTATGCAGGGTTATTCAGCTAAGATGTCCACCTCAAATGAGCCGTGAACAGTTTAAGCTACTGACATTCGGTTTTCACTTTTGTTAATGGTATTGAGGGGTTCATAGTTGAACATGCAGTACTTTTCCAGGCTTTTGACAAAATGTATTGGCTCACACGTTTTCATATGAGAATGTTATTTCATGCAATAACTGCCAATGATATACTATCAAGTTTACAGTCTTAGTTACTGGTACGTTGCACAGCTTGCACTACAGGAGGATCAGTCTTGAGATTCTCGAGAGAGTCTCGAGATCTGCAACATCAGTCTTGAGAGTCTCGAGCGAGAGCATTGCCCATCACTAGTAATCAGCTCAAATGGGCAAAAATATGGACTCAAAGGAAAGGCTCCATAGGTAAGCAGAAGGCATCACATCTCATCCAAAGAGGCATGTTAGATATGAGGAAAATGCACATATATACCTTGTCAGTGTAATATCAATGTTAAGGGAAGATTGTTGACAGAGGAGAATAAACTGTAAAAATAGAGACTTTGTAAGCATCAGTTTACTTCATACATGCGAGTATGGATATCTCGTCACATATAGAGAGGAGCATAATGGCCGGTCAGCATGGAAAGAGGGAGAAGTAGCAATATATAAAAGGGCAAGGACAAACTCCATATCTTCATACACTGCCACTTTCATATAGAGTGGCTCACTTCACATCAATCGCAGTTCTTCAACATCCTCTTCCTTTTTTTTTTTTTTTTTTCAGCCTCCGAGTCTGTTTTTGCTTCCTAGGTTCATCAGGAGGGCTACAACAATCATTGAGGGGCCTTCTTGACAGAACTTCAGTTTTGATATAGGAAGTTTAGGATTAAAAGGAGGCCTGATAAACATAGGAGAAAAGATAACAAAATGATAAGGAATACAGACTACAGCAGGCTAGGAACACAGGACAAACACAAAAGGTGAAAAGGAATCCAGCAAGTGAATACTGTATAACTAATAGGAAGTATAGGTAGTGTATGGTAAGCTAGACCTACAGACGAAGTATTCCACGATGCTCTCTATCTGCTTCCCAACTAACAGAAATGTGCACAACTGGAGAATGATTGTGGGGGGAGGGCATGGGATTTATTACACAGGGAAAGATAAGTGATGTATCACTTGTAGATTAGAACTAGCAAATAAGTAGCTAAATTAAAATCCTCTTTATCCTATCACTTGTAACTCAAAAAATGGCATACCAGTAATACCCACTGCTATTACAGTAGAAACTCTGTTAACCAAAACAAAGGGAAGGAACAATGTTTTAGATAATCAAAATTTTGGATACTAATTGAAAAATCATTTCTAGAGGTTAAGAATCATTTTTTAAAGGTTTAGATGAAAGTAAATGAAGACAATAGGCTACATATATGATGATGATGATGATGATGATGATAGCAAACACTCGTAATCGAGTAGGTTTGTCTTCCAGACAGCATGCCTCTTCATCTATGCGTTCATAGGTGACTATACAGTCCAATGCGGGAGTTACACAATTTGTCACAGTGATGACAGGTAGTCCCAGGTGGAGCAGTCTTGTTGTTTCTATTTCTCCTCAGCACTTCTCTTTCTTTCCTAAGTTGCCTCTTGTCATTCGCTGTACGTTGGCAGTTTTCTTCAAAAGACAGTGTGCCATGATGGACTAGTGATTTCCAGGATGAACGGTCAAGGGCTAAGTTCTCCCAGTTATCGACATCAATGTTACATCTCTTCAAGTTAGCCTTGATTACATCTTTAAATCGATTCCTCTGAACGCCTACACAGCGTTTACCTACTGATAGCTCAGAGTAAACACTTGTTTGGGAATGCGATTGTTGGGCATGCGAACTACATGCCCTGTCCATTGTAGCTGACGTCTTTAAACCATCAATTCTATACTGGTGGTGTGTGCCTCTTCAAGAATGCTGATATTTGTGCGCCTGTCTTGCCAAGTTATTTGCGGTATTCTCCTCAAGCAATGCTGATGATATTGTTCCAGCTTCTTAAGGTGTCGACTGTAGCATGTCCAGGATTCAGAGCCGTAGAGTAAGGTTGGAACTACAACAGAATTGTACACAAGAATCTTTGTTGGGATACTGACAACATGACTGTCAAAAACTCGAGATCTTAACTTAGCAAAGATGCTCCTGCACGGTTAATTCTGTGTTGGATTTCTAGATCTATATTTGCGCTTGATGAGAGGGTGCTGCCAAGGTATGGGAAGGTGTTTACAACTCAAAGGCTTACTCCATCAACTGTGACATTGATATCTCTTTGACATTCCCCAGGGGCTGGTTGGTATAGGATCTGTGTTTTGCTGGTATTCAGTTTGAGTCCGATCTTGTTGTACGCAGCGGAAAAAGCATTCAGGATTATCACAAGCTCTTCTTGTGTCTGAGCTATCACAGCATTATCATCAGCGTATTGTAACTCAACTAATGTTGCACAGAATGTCCAAATTCCTGCCTTTAAACAGCCCAAATTAAAAAGTTTACCATCCATCCTATAAGTTATACTGTATGTATTCCTGGAGAGAGATCATCTCTGGCAAGTTCCATGACAGCGGCAACATACAAGGAAAACAAAGTGGGGGCTATCATACAGCCTTGCTTAACACCAGTATAGATATGGAATGGCTTTCCAATAGAGCCGTTGCCAATAACAGCTGCCATCATATTAGTGTAGAGCAATTTCAAGATGGCAATAAATTTCTGTGGAAAACCATATAGAGCTAAAATTTTCCACAAAGCTTCTCGGTTCACAGAGTCAAATTCCTTAGCAAGATCAATAAAGGCAATATACAGAGGTCAATTTTGTTCTCTACATTTTTCCTGAAGTTGACGACCTGTGAATATCATATCTGTGGTTCCTCTAGAAGGCCTGAAGCCACACTGACTCTCTGGAAGTATTTTCTCCACCAAGGGTACAATACGATTTGCCAAGATTTGAGCAATAAGCTTTCCCAGGCATGATAGTAAGGATATTCCCTGATAGTTATTGCAGTTTGTTCGATCCCCTTTGTTAAATATGGGAACTACCAGACTGTCTCAGAAATCAGGAAGCATTTCTTCAGTGCTCCAAATTTTGACAATCAGTTATTGTATGTGACTTATGAGTTCCTCACCTCCTTCTTTGAGAGTTTCCACTGGTATACCATCAGGACCAGAGGCTTTGTGACACTTTGCTTGATTGACAGCATGCTTAACTTCATCTAGTGTTGGTGGGGAGCAAAGTTCTTCATTGATGGGAGCTTGTACCTTAATTAAGGCCATGGCTGCTTCCTTCCCACTCGTAACCCTTTCCTATCCCACCGTCGTCATAAGAACTATCTGTGTTGGTGTGACGTAAATCAACTTGCAAAATATTCAAAATGCTCTTTCCACCTATTCATGAAGAAGTATTGATCTTTTAAAAGTGTACACTTATCGCTGGACCAAAGGGAATTCTTGCCAAAGGTAATGGGACCATAAACTGCTTTTCTCGCTTGGAAGAACTGTCGTGAATCTTTATCTGCTAGATATTGCAACTCTTTTGCTTTTGCTGTCCACCATGCATTCTTGAGCTCACATGTTTTTCTTTGGACATTTGCTTTGACAATACTTACAGTTTGTTTCTTAGTGTGGGAGTTCATGTCCCTTCGCCATGCTTGCAAGGCTTTTCTCTTCTCCGAGATCAATGCTTCAATTTCTTCTTCATTTTCATCAAAGCAGTCCTGATGTTTTCTGGTCTTATATCCTACTGTTTCTTTGCAAGCATCTTGAATAGTGGTCTTCAGACTCTCCCAGTGTTGTGTTACATCAGGTTGATATTCCTTCACCAAAGTCCAATGAAGGAGCTCTTTGTATTTTGAAGTACTTTCTGTATTGCCAAACTTCTCGGTGTCAAAAGTATGTCTGCAGCTCTTCTGTTGTTTCCTCCTCTGGGTGGACAGTGACAAAAGCATCACTGATCTAATAAGTCAGTAATCTGTCCAACAGTCATCAGCTCCCGCCACTGCTCTGGTGATGAGAAAATCGCATAGATCTTGCTTGCGGACGATTACATATTATAAGTTAGAAACTTCATTATGTTCCGTATTGAACTGGGATTACAGTAAACTGAAAATGTTAAGGATCCAAATTTACTGATGGGAGTTAGATCATATGTACTTGTAGGATGCTAATTAATTTATTATTTAATTACCTATTCAATACATTATAGTTTTATACAATTAGGATTTGATCTTTATTACCTTATGAAATATGAGACATGTTTCACCTTTCATAGAAGGCATCTTTAGTTATTGTACCTCCTCAAGGTTAAATCAGGCACCTGATTTATATAAAATATAATTATTAAGATTTAATATTAAGATACTTAAAATAGGAGCAGTCTAAAGGAAATTGAATAACAATTTTTGGTATTATTGTGAATAACAACAATATCAGCCGTTGGCTGTTGATTAATAGTTGTGACAAAGGTACATAGTACAGTGCTTAGCAGCAGTGGCCTGTTTTGAATTTATAAATATTACAATTTTTTGGAATGTTAGGAAAAACATTCCAGCAATATGAGAATGTTAATTGAGACTTTATTCAGAAGTAAAGTCATAAAAATTGAAAAACTATCTGTTTGAAGACTTAGGTTTGAGGCTTCTGGCTTGGAATAAGTAATTGATGATTTAACATTTGGCATAAACGGACAACTTGATTGGAGTATCTTAACTTGTTTACAACCTTAAAGTAACAGCAGTCGAAAAGAAAGAATAAACAAAATTGGTACTACTGTGAATAACAATGACAGCTGTTAGCTGTTGATTATAGTTGTGTCAAGAGTACATAGTGCAGGGCTTAGTAACAGTGGTCTATTTTGAGTTTTTAAATATTACATTTTTCAGAATGTTAGGAAAACATTCCAACGATATGAGAATAGTTCCCGTAGACCTTATTCGGAAATAATGTTGTAAAATTGAAAAAAGAAAACAACAGACTGAAGTCTTTGGCTCGTGATATTTGTCTTTTAAAAGTAATTGATGTTTTAACATTTGGTGTAGTCAACAGCAAAAGGATCAAATGTTAAAGTAAAACACAACTTGATTGGAGTATCTTGACTTAAAATAAGCCTTCTTTAATCTTGAAGTGAAGTTGTAAGTAACACAGAATGGTGGTGTTGGTGCGTGCTGGATGCTAGCGTGTTGGTGAAAAGATCTAATTTATGGAGGATGGTGTGTAGTCCATCTGTAATTAAAAAAAATTATTATTAAACTTCTTGTTCACAAGAATGAGCTAAGCAGTAGAGTAAATGTTAAGATCACTTACCCCTTAGGCCGCTAAAATGTTATTTATTCGTGTTGAGTGTTGTCGGACTAATGAACGTCGCTTGGTTCCTACTTCTCGTATTGTATCCACAAGGTCGTAGTGGAGGGGGAAGCACTTGGGAAGGAGGAACTATGGGCTTGTTGTCATGCGCAGAGGAGAGTTGACGGAAACGGGGGAGGTAGAGGGGAGGGGCGTGCCTGTCAACGTGTTGGGAGTGTTAGCTGACATGGTATTCAAGATTTAAAAAAAGTTATTGTCTTGAAAATTCATTTTTTGAAGTAGAATAGGAATTTGATCATAAAGGGGACTTTTTATATCTATTATATTATTCAAGTTTTTGTATTTGTTAAAGTGTTGGTCCAAGAAGATGCCTAGCTTTTCAAATTTGGTCATTAGCCTGCCTTTCTCAATTCTTTTTATGATTTTTTAATCCCATTCTGTTGTGGTGAAATGGTGACCGGTATTCCTCATGTGGTTACTCATCACAGAAAAATTATTATGTTTTTGAGCGTTAAAGTGTTCTAAATATCTAGTTTGGAAGCTACGTCCAGTTTGACCTATATACAAAAATTTGCATTCTGCACAACTGAGTCTATAAATTCCTGAGTCTGTGTAGCGGTTATTATTTACGTTGACAGTGTTTTGATTTTAAAATGTTTTGAATTGTGTTCCGTGTTTTGAAAGCGATATTGACTTCGTGTTTTTTTTTAAAGGGGGTTAGCTATCTGATGGATAATTGAATTAGTATATGTAAAAGTTGCAAACTTTGGTTTATTGGGGAAAGCTGTGTTGATAGTTTTACTTTGTTAATAATTTTATTAATCATGCCGGTGTTGAAGCTGTTGAATTTGGCTATTTCTTTTATGTAATCTTGTTCTTTTATCAAATTATTTGCCAAAAGGGGAATTTTTAAAGCTCTATATTTTAAACTGTAATATGAAGCTAGTTTATGGGAGTTGGGGTATAATGAATTATTATTGTTAGCGGAGTGAAGGAAAGTTTTCTGTAGATCTGAAAGTTGAATTTGTTAAAAGTGTTTAAGAATGTGATGTTATCGCTGCTATTGCATTGTTTGTCAATTATTGCTAATGCGTCGTCGACATAATGGAGCCAAAGATGAAGCCCATTAACGGTTTTTTTTTTTGGTGTGTTCCAAATTGTCCATATAAATGTCCGCTAATATTCCTGAAATGGGGTCACCCATCGCTAAACCTTTCTGGTGGTATATTTTATTATTAAATGTAAAATAATTGTCGTGACACAGGCTTTGCCACGACGAGAAATGATGAATAATCAGATTGACTTCCTCCGAGCGGTAATGAGGGGTTGTTCAATGGGCCTGGGAGATTTGCTACGTGTGAAGAGACGAAGTCCTCTGTTTCCCAAAACCTTCCTTTAATAGCAGACTGATGAGTATGTATAATTATATACAGTATTTCCTAACTTCAAATGACGCTGACATAGAAGACTTGGCGTGGTCGAAGTATTGAAGTGAATACTCTAAGTCCACACTTGGACATTATTATTATTATTATTATTATTATTATTATCGGAGACCTGACTGACAGGGCTTCCGCCCGCACTCCTAGTAGACTTGTTCCAAAAAAAGCCTCGATCAGGGTGTGTACCCCTGTTTTATACCTTCACTAACTTTCGCCTCCCTTCGAGAAGGCCATCGAAGTTCTCATCCTATGGAGACTGTCCTCAGACACACAAAAACGGAATTGCCTCCTTCCGTTCACTCTCTACCCACCTTTTCTGAAGATATACTACGCACCTATAGCAGGGTGCAGCATGTGATTCACCTACTTCGACCAAGCCTTACTTCTAATTACACAACTTGTTGCTTACAGCTTTTGGTGTGCCTTCAAACTCTTAAATCTTATATGATTCTTAAATTACTTATATCCTTCTCCCAGCATTATAATTATGATTCCTTGGCCTTACTGCCATTACATAGTCATTACTATTAGCTTATAATTTCCCCATAATATTAATGTATGTCTCAGCGACACCATTCCTCCTACGTTCCCGGTCAAGGGTTCGATCCTCGGAAGAATGAGTCCTGAGCTCCAACTGGGGTCGACACGACACCTCCCCCCTTCGGGGAAAAATGAATGCAATACCTCTGCATTCATTTTTACTCTTACTCTTACATCCTGTTAGAGTCTCCATGCTCTTGTTCGTGGGTGCGCTGTGCCAAGTTATCTCTGATAATTGCTCTACCCGTAGTAGGGCGTTCATGTAACTCTAATCCCGGCAGCGATCCTGAGTGGCTGAGGGCCCTTTCAGCCAGTCGAGGATGCTGAAAATGGACAGTAATGTCCTCATCAGAGACCTTAGCTCTGTGGTCATTAGCGATCACATTTTGAAAAATACATAAGTTGGGACAGCGCTCTCTACTGTCTTCTATGCATTTACTTAAAGATCTACACCTTCTACAGCAACCACAACAGTAACAGCAACAGACTATTATAAGTACTGCAAACAAAATAATACCAGTTACAATTTGATATACACTTGTATACTGTTGTGTCATTTGCATTTTAAATTCCTTTTCTTTCTGCATTACCAGTGCTTCTACATCCTCAGTCTTATGACTGGCTAACCTTAGGTCGCTTATATGATTCAGTAAGCTTCCTACTGTAACCCTATTTAATTCTGGTACATCTTCTAATTTGATATCACTGTCTAATTGTTCACAACAATCATATATTAGCATTATTTCTGGCACTAAGTCCTTCTTTGTTGTCGTATTCACTGAACCTGCACTCTGAATTTTACTTGTGGGACTGTAAACTGTACACAAGTCTGTGAATTGTATTATTCCCACACCATTTAAACTTATATCACTGGTGACCTTTGTTTCATGAGGCAATACAAAAATATACATATTATCATCAATAGGTATCCATATGAGTTCATAAATCGACATCACACTTTTCTTGCAGTCTTCTGGAATAAAACTAACACCAGTTAACAACTTGACAATACAACTACCTTTTGACATTACATTATTAATAGGAAAATTTGCCTTGCATAATTTCTGTCCATTGTCAGTCCGCTTGCATTGTTTCACTTGTTCATCACTTAATTCTACATATGTCTGTCTTTCTTGATCAACTAATACATACTGTTTTTCATTAGATATATACACAAAATGGTTTGGATTACTCTTCATGGGAGAGGGGAAAGGTATACAATGGTACAAATTGTACTTTATTTTGTTAGTAAGAGGGGTGCGTAAAATATACACCAAAGTATCTCGAGTTATATATACACTCACTGATGATATTTTCAGAATCAAGTACCCATAAGTGACTTGCAAATCATATGGCAGATCATAACCCTTAGGGAAATCTCTTTGGGCCTTCTTATATGCCCTTACTAGATCATCGGGACTTAACACTTGGACACTCACCGTGCCTGTCTGAGAACTTACAATACTATCTAATAAGATCTGATAATGTTCATGCAATTGCATCAGAAATCCTTGCAACTCAATTAAGTGTTTATTTAATGATATTTGCATTTCTGATTGTCTAAAAGCCTCATTTGTACCCGTTGTTTCATTCTGAATGAAACTCTTAAGTTGCTCAAAATTTTCACTTAGTTTGAGTTCATTTGCTGTGATGTCATACAGAGTATTATTGACAGATTGCAAAGTTGACTTTACAACTAACATTTGTCTTTTTGCTACTTGTATCATGGACAATTGTTCCTGTTCTAGTTTCTTAATTTTGCCTTCGTAATACATTGCATCACTGTCATCAAACGTACCAAATAACGTCTTTGCGATGGTACCAATTGCATTTATTAACCTGCGCTTGCTTCGTTTCCCGTTGCCTTCCGGTGTTTCGATCCTAGTAATTTTCCTAATTAAGTCCTTAATCCCTTGAATCCTTTGAAATTGTTGCTCTACTAACATTATCTCATGTTCGCACTTAATATGTACTTCCTTTTCTATCTGAATACAGAGGGTTTTAGTCTTCTGTAAATTTCTACGGGCTATCACAAATAGATCTGCCAAACGTGTAAGGTTAATATAAGTAACCAGTTTCCATTCTACAGTGTATAATTGTACTTCTCCTTGATAATCAAAATAGACTCCGGCTGTATTCTCGTACCATTTCATCTTGAAATCCAATTGACTGGTGGGTATGGACAGCCCTAGCAACATAACTGTGACGACCAGTATTCTCCAGGTCGTGCGGCCTGTCACCCCTTTCATCTGCTTGGTTCGCTCACTTCACTGCAAGGTAAACACGACTTTCATTTTCTTTGTTACTCTACCTTACACACTATACCGTTAGGTGTTGTGGAACCTACCCTCAACTGTTTATCTGTACCTGAATACACACTTAATGTGACTGACTGTCTTACTGTAACGTTTGTCTTCTCATAATTATACTCTGTACTAGTCTACTAGTATACTCGTGAGTAATTTAAATAAATCTACGAATTCCTTTTCGTAACTGATATCTCTGTGAAACTTCACTCTTGGGCAGCTCTAACAAAATTTTAGAGCCATCATTAGCCCATTCAAAAATTCTCTCCTTGTTTGACGTACCTGCGTCACTTCTCCTTATCCTTACGGACAGATGAAAGGCATCATTGGCAATTAAGAATTTGAATAGCGTCTGTTAAAGACTGCAGAGGATTTACCTCCAGGAATGGTTACAGAAGTTAAAGTTAAATACAGGTATGAATCTACCGAAGTGATCTTTATGGGATTGTACTCCGTACCCTTGGAGTCACATCTCACGGGACGGTTCTCAACGTGGTGAGAAAATTCCCTTCAGTGGATTCTGTTCCCACGAGAATCACACTGTTGTGGAAAATCACCGGCCTAATGGTGATATTTCCCAGGCAGAACCCGCCTCACTGGGTTCCATGCCTCACTCAGGGCGCCCGTATTCGTGCATAAAGGACTAAATACAAGGCCATTCCCTAAGTGGAACCTTTAGTCGCCTCCTACGACAGACAGGTTCGAATCGTGGTGTTATTCTGGCTGTGTAACTGTATGGGAAGAAGAGTACCGAAGTGTAGACTGTTGTTTGCGTAAATCCCCGACACCACATGGGGTTATCCTTAGGATAACGACCCTTATTTAGATATCATATGGATTACGTAAAACATTTATCTGTGAAATTTTTCTGTACCATAAATGAATTTCGTTTCAGTGGAATTAGGCTTGGCATCACGCCCCTTCTGATTTTAATAATTACAAGTAGATCTCATTTATTTTTACATACAACGCTACCTAATTTACTCATTTAATTTTCTAGTGACAGTAAGTGAAGGCTTTTTCAGAACGTGTACATAGCAAGTGTAGATAATTTTAATCCTCATTATAAACTAGAATTCTCTCCATACTCAGTTCGAACCCTGCGGTTCCTTTTTGACGAGTTGATATCTGGACATACAGTCTCGTCACCTGTAGTCTTTCTGACGGGTACTTAGGACGTACTCACAATAGTACTCCCGTACCAAAATTCCTACGTTCCTCTCTTACTTAGGTTAAAATTTCTAGTACTTTCCTGATTTCGACGCGACCTGACAGAGTATTTCAACTAACTCTATCAGCGGTACACGATAATCCACAATGCCGTTGGAGTGAGGGAAGTGTAACTCACTGCGACCTAAATAAGAACCATCACCTTACATCCTTCTCTAATTAATGTACAGTTTTAGTCTATTCTGGTGAACTATAATTTGTTTACCACGCTTGTTTACCTGTAACGTGCAATTCACTCCCGATACTTTAGTAATCTTATAAGGACCTTGATATGGTGGAGAAAATTTCCTTGAACGTCCCCTTCGTAGGGCATCGTTACGTAACAACACGAGATCTCCTACTTTGAATGAAACTTCATTCTTAGCCTTATCATAGTATTCCTAATCTCGTTCTTTGGTTTTAATTAACGTCTTTCTAGCTATTTCATGGCTCTCTTGCAGTTGTCTGGTTAACTGCTCCAAGACATTCTGGCATTCATTATAATGTGGTTCTGGTTTCCTTTGGAGAACACCAGGAATATTTGCCTTTCGCGAAAATATTAATTCAAATGGTGTATAACCTGTGCTAGTGTGCTTGGTCGTGTTATACACAAACATTGCCATAGGAAGATAACTATCCCAGTCATCTTGAGAACTGCATACATAATGTCTTAAATATTCTGCTAGCACCCTATGAGAGCGTTCCAAACTACCGTTAGATTGCGGTCGAAATGCCGCTGTATGGACCTTCTTGATTCGCAATATTCTACATAACTTCTTAAAAACATCTGACATAAAATTTGCACCCTGATCTGTCAGTATAATATTTGGTATACCGAATATACTAATTACTCTATTAATCAGAGTTCGTGCTATGGTTTCTGCACTTTGGTCCGGCATAGCACTCGCAATTAAATACTTAGACAGCTGGTCTTGACAGGTGAGTATGTACCTGTTTCCTGCTTCCGTTACATTTAAAGGTCCTACCACATCTAGTGCTATTTTCTCAAAGACTGCTTTCGGAGTATCTGTGATCTCCATCTTTGCCCTTACTTCAGGCCCAGTAATCTTATTCTTTTGACACGATGGGCATGAGCGTATATACCTTTCTACATCCTTTTGCATCCCTTCCCATTGATAGTGGTCTTTTATCCGGGCATACGTTCTGGATATGCCCTGATGGCCTGATACTAATGACTCATGACATTCCTTAATAATCTCTAATTTCTCCTGTTCTGTTAGCTCCGGGCTAGTGTTTCTAGCCTCTCCGGTTACATCCTCACTATCACTACCTTCTTCGCTTCCACTCTCAGACTCTGTCACCTCTGCCGTGGCGTCCTCGGATTCAGAGCTGAGTCTCCGTGGTTGCACATTATTATCTGAGCTAACAGGTGCTCCTAAGGGGTCATTAGCTTCACGCTCCTCATTACTAGTCTCTTGGTTATTATCACTAGATTTAACTACTCGCACTTTCTGATCAGGCTCTTCGTTTCTAACTGGAATTCTACTTAAGGCATCTGCGTTGCAGTTACGCTTGCCTTCCTTGTACACTATTTCAAAGTCGTACTCTGCTAATTTCAATCGGAATTTAATTAATCTAGAAGATGGGTCTTGGACATTAAATACCCATTTCAAAGGCTTATGGTCTGTTACTACCGTAAAATGCCTGCCGAACAAATACGGCCTAAAATACTTCACACTCCAAACAATTGCTAGTAATTCTTTCTCTGTCACAGAATAATTCTTCTCAGCCTTATTTAAAGTCCTGCTAGCGTAAGCTATTGGCAAAGCCTTACCTATCTGTCCTTGTGACAGCACTGCTCCTAAGGCCTCATTACTAGCGTCTGTGGTCAATATGAAAGGTTTCCCAAAGTCTGGGTACTGCAATATTGGTTTCTCTGTTAACTTTTTCTTTAAGATCTGGAATGCCTGCTCTTGCTTATCCGTCCACTCGTACGGTACTTCCTTCTTAAGCAGCTCGTACAGTGGTTTCGCTATCTTACTATAGTTCGGAATAAACCTACGATAATAGCCTGACAAGCCTAGAAATCCTTTCAGCTGTTTCGTAGTGGTAGGCTGAGGATATTCTCTTACTGCTTGGACCTTCCGATCATCAGGTTGAACACCGTCCTTAGTAATCACGTGTCCTAAGAAAGCTACCTCCGTTCTTAGAAATTCGCATTTATCTGGACCTAATTTGAGATTTACCTCTCTCAATCTCTGAAAAACATCACGTAATCTCTGATTGTGGTCCTCTACAGAGCTAGCATACACAATCAAATCATCCATATACGCCAAACATTTAATGCCTTCTAAGCCTGCTAGTGCCGTTTTCATCAAACGCGTAAAAGTTGCTGGCGCGTCTCGAAGTCCCATGGCTAATCTCTTGTATTCATAGTGCTTTCCTAAGGCAGAAAATGCTGTCTTTTCTCTGTCCTCAGGCTTCAGCAATACCTGATGGTATCCACTGGCCAGATCCATAGTGGAAAAATACTTCGCCTTTCCTAGGGCATCTAATATTTCAGAAATTAATGGAATTGGATACGTAGTTCCTATGGTGACGTCGTTCAAAAGTCTGTAGTCCACTACGACCCTCCACTTCTGTTTACCAGAAGCATCTAATTTCTTTGGGACTAAAAGGATGGGACTAGACCATGGGGAAGTTGAAGGAGTTATAATATCATCCTGTAACATCTGATTTATCTGGCGACCTATCTCCTCTTTCTGAGCCTCAGGTAACCTATACTGCCTCACATGAATTGGAGGTTGATCTACACGTGTGGGGATAGCATGTTGGAGTATATTTGTATGCGTTAATTTATCCCCTTCTAGGTGAAAAATATCCTGATAAGCCATGCAGATAGCGTAAATTTTCTCCCTGTCTTGGGGAGCTAAGTGATCTACTCTAAGCAGCTCCCGTATTCGCTGCGTTCGGGATTTACCTTCCTGATTATGATTATTATTATCATCCCTCTGCGCGATCGGCCTCTTGGCCTGACTATCGCCTTTTACGGCTATGGCTTCTTCAACCTTGTGTACCTCCGCTGTATTTTCGCTTTCTATATCCAATAACTTAACTACTGGGCTTTTTAATCGCCATTCCCTGTCAGTAGTGTTCAACATACTAACGAGTGCGACATAATCCTTGGCTTTCGTTAAACACTCAGCTAGGTATACACCTGGCTTTACTTCCTGCCGCTCTATCAAGCCTTCGGCTGACTGTTTGTCTACTTCTATAGCTACGATTTTCTCCACTCTTGGTTCGAGCACCACCCACATATCCTCTTTCGCCCTAGTGGGTATCTTTTTCCTGCTATCACAGCATAGCCTTCCTTATAATTTAAGACGCTGTCTCTTAACACGTCCTTTCCAATTATACCGTCTTGTTTCAATTTAAAGTCGTTGTCCACTACATGGAAGTCTGGACATCTACCACCAACGGGAATTCGAACTTTTCCTTTGGTTTGCTTCGAACCTTTCATTATGCCTCTTAACTTCAGAATTTCCTTGCGGTTAACCCGAGCACCGTAAGGAACACTACCTTCCTTAATAAGAGAGACATCACTTCCTGTGTCGATTAAAAATCTTAAGGCATCCTTAGCCCAGTTACCGTTATTAATACGGTACCCTCCTCATGCTGTCCGACCTTACTGGGACTGATGGTCTTATGGGAGATCTCAAGCGTCCCTGACTTGTCTCCCTTATCTAGTTTAAAGCCTCTCTCTCGTTTTTAAACCAGCAATCTTTAGCTGAATGCGACCATCGCTTACAAATTCTACACCGCGCCTTTTCGCGTGATTTTTCACAGGATTTATTATTATTATTATTACTGTTACCACTCTGAATATTCCTAGTTCGACTTCTAGGCAAGAATTCTGTTCTACCTTTGGGCTCCCTATCGCATCTGGTGCGACACTGCCACTGTAGGTGGCCAACTCTGCCGCAAGCATAACAACGCCTGAATTCTGGCTTCGAATCTCTACATGGGCACTCTGCCTTCTTGTGCCCTCTTTCATTGCACTTAAAGCATTTCGGTCCCACCTTATTCGCGCTCTGTTGGTAACCAGAGGTGCGCACTATGTTCACCTCGTTACCGGTCTTACCGGTCTCTTTATTCCTGTTTTGGTTATCTAATTTCTTTCTACACTGCCGTGCCCAATGGCCTGGCTTTCCGCAATAATTACATTTTATCTCTCCTGCGGCGTTTCTTCGAGGAGTAAGGGATTCCTTTGCCTTTGAACTCTGATTCTTCTGCTTACAATCTCTAGCTATATGTCCCTCCTTATTACAATTAAAGCATATTAGTAGCACCTTGTTATAATGGGGAGATTTACTAGGATTTTGCGCCCCTTGCGTGGCCTTGCCTTGCCACCGACCCTTCGTGTAGCTTACCGGCTGGGTGTGCGCGCCTTCTCTTCCAGAAGCCGTACTATTCCTGAGGAGTGCCTCTCTCTCCTTCTGGGAATTAATCATGGCTTCTTCTTGTCTAGCAATAGCTACAGCCGCCTCAAAAGTTTGAGGGCTACGATCCTGTAGCTTACCTTGTATTCGCACTGTATGAATCCCTGAGTGAAAGCCACTATTGCGATTTTCACTAGCATTCTGCGCTGCCCTGTATGATATTCTATCGGTTCATTTTCTAGGATAGCGTTCCGAAACATCAACGCCATTTCTTCAATCCGATGGGCCCACTCAGCCACCGTTTCTTTCGGTCCCTGGCTTTTTTGGAACAATTGACACAAATACAAGTCAAAAGTGCCCTGTTTTCCATAATATTCCCAAAGAGCTTCCTTAGCTCTTTCCCAGTTGATTATGTCACATCTAGATAATAACTTTTCGCGAGCAGAACCCGTAATCTTTGTCAAAATATATTTAAAGAATAACGGTTGGTCCCTATCCTTGATCATACTCTGTGCGGCATCCACATTAGCAATAAACTCACGTAATTGCTCTGGTTTAGCACCACTAAATTCATGACCTATTAACCGGTACCCTTCAGTAACAGACACGTATAAATGTCCATCCTGTGCATCCCCCGCACCATCATAGTCAGAAACATTATCTGGCACATCATTGGGTACATTGGAATCTGCCATATTTACAACACTTGTGGGTACTTACCACTGCCCGAATATCTGCTGTCTTCTCTCGGCGTCTCGGCGTTGAGCTCCTCCAGGTGCCTCCTGCTGCTCTCCTGTCCTGATGTCTGCTTCCTTCTGCGTCGGCTGGAACGGTAGGTCTCTCGTCTGCTGCTCTGGACCGGATCTGCGAATCTTCTTGCTAGAGCTAGCCTCTTCTGCGTGGCTCTTAAAAAATCTGTCTCTTCACTGAGGCGGAATCGAACCCAGTACCCCGCAGCTGCACACCAGTTTAGTTTTTCTGTCGTGACACAGGCTTTGCCACGACGAGAAATGATGAATAATCAGATTGACTTCCTCCGAGCGGTAATGAGGGGTTGTTCAATGGGCCTGGGAGATTTGCTACGTGTGAAGAGACGAAGTCCTCTGTTTCCCAAAACCTTCCTTTAATAGCAGACTGATGAGTATGTATAATTATATACAGTATTTACAATCTCCTTCCTAACTTCAAATGACGCTGACATAGAAGACTTGGCGTGGTCGAAGTATTGAAGTGAATACGCTAAGTCCACACTTGGACCTTATTATTATTATTATTATTATTATTATCGGAGACCTGACTGACAGGGCTTCCGCCCGCACTCCTAGTAGACTTGTTCCAAAAAAAGCCTCGATCAGGGTGTGTACCCCTGTTTTATACCTTCACTAACTTTCGCCTCCCTTCGAGAAGGCCATCGAAGTTCTCATCCTATGGAGACTGTCCTCAGACACACAAAAACGGAATTGCCTCCTTCCGTTCACTCTCTACCCACCTTTTCTGAAGATATACTACGCACCTATAGCAGGGTGCAGCATGTGATTCACCTACTTCGACCAAGCCTTACTTCTAATTACACAACTTGTTGCTTACAGCTTTTGGTGTGCCTTCAAACTCTTAAATCTTATATGATTCTTAAATTACTTATATCCTTCTCCCAGCATTATAATTATGATTCCTTGGCCTTACTGCCATTACATAGTCATTACTATTAGCTTATAATTTCCCCATAATATTAATGTATGTCTCAGCAACACCATTCCTCCTACGTTCCCGGTCAAGGGTTCGATCCTCGGAAGAATGAGTCCTGAGCTCCAACTGGGGTCGACACGACATAATTATTGTTTAATACAAAAGTTAATAGTTTATCAAATTCTTCAATTTCAATTTTGTTTAGTCCACTATGTTTAGAAAGGTTGTTTTTTATGATGTTGGTTGTTTCAGTAACTCGGATGTTCGGATACATGTTAGTGATATCAAATGAATGTAAAATATGGTTGGGTAACAGAGTAAATTTATTTACAGTTTCGCATAAGTCAACTGAGTTTTTAATGGGATTTTTGTTGTTGAATGTGAAATGTTTTTTTAAGAAAATAATGTAGAAATCTTGAAATGTTGTATGTCAGACTGCCTCTACTGTTGATAATTGGCTGGATAGAGATGTCTTCTTTGTGGGTTTTGGGTGAGGTTTTGATGGTGGGTAACCTTGGAATCATATTGAATAGTTTAAGATTTTCTTGGTCGTTGAAAAGGAAAGTTGAATTTTTGAGGAGTGTTTTTAAACTACATTGTATTTTTGTTATAGGATCTTTGTTCATGATAGTGTACATTTTATCCAAAAAGAAATCTTCATTTTTTTTGATGTAGCATCCTTCAAGTATAGTAATCTTCAATACGGAACCATAATGATATTTATCACTTGCAAATTTAGATCATATGTCATTTAAACAAGATTGGTACTAGTTTCAACGCTCATAGCCCATCACCATCAGCCAATGAATCAATTGAGCAAATCACAACTAATAAAAAAGATAAAACACATTATAGGCACCTACAAAGACAAATGTTAAAAAGTAAATACTGTAGTAACAAACCCTAAAAAATACCTCCTTTCTTTTTACGGACCATGAAAAATTGAAGCTTTTAAATATGAACCCAGGTCTACCTACAGCTAAAGCCCTCCCAAAGATCCATAAGGCCAATATTCCCATCCGCCGTATTATTAACTATAGGCCTAGTCCTCTGTATAAAGCTTCTCAATTTGTCCAAAGTTTCCTGGCTAAAATCTATCACTTTCTTGCCAATAAGTTCATTAACAACACCACTTAACTAATTTAAAAACTAAAGATCTTTTACTTACAACCTAACCACTCCCTTCACTCTTTTGACATAGTCAACATGTATCAAAGCATACAAACAGCAAAGCTTTTCCCATTATTGAAAGTAACTTGAAGAAATATAGTCCTCTTAGCAAACTTGAAATACAAGATTTCATCTCCATTCTGAAATTAGTCATCAATAACAACTTTTTCACTTTTGACAAAACTATTTATCAACAAGATGGATTAGCAATGGGATCACCTGCCTCTGGAGTCTTAGCAGAGATCTTTTTAGATTATCTGGAACACTCAAAAATCAACAACAACTTTCGTAACATTCTTCTATAGGCCAGATACGTTGATGACACATTCGTAATTATGAATGAAGAAATTAATAATGCAACCTCCACCCTTCAGGATCTTAACAGCATTGATCCCCATATTAAATTTACACTTGAGTCTGAAACAAATAAAGTAACCAATATTTTAGATCTGACTATTCATAGATACCCCTCCACTTTAACTTACAAAATTTTCAGGAAACCTACATAAACTGCAACTACCATTCGTCAAGACTCCACACATCCCCAAACACATAAACGTGCTATCTACAATAGTTTAACCCACTGTGCCTTCACAATACCTATGTCAAAGAAAGACTTGAACAACAAATTAATACTATTCGGGAAATTGCCAAATTTAACGGTTATAACAGGTGCTTTTTAGAACAGATAATCAATAAATTCAGACATCGACCTAAGACCACTCTTACTACAGAAAAATCTAAAGCTGCCACTTCTTCCACCTTTACTTTCAACAATGATGTCTACAAAATTACTAATCTCTTCAGAAAGCATAATGTAAAAATTTCTTTCAGAATAAATAATAGGAATTCTGAAATTCTGCACAATTCCCTGTCAGTTAATGTATCCAACACTTTTTTAAAGTCCGGAATCTACAGATTCAAGTGCAACAAATGCAGTTCCTCATATGTGGGACAGACAGGGTGCAATTTTATGGTTAGGTATTTGGAGCATGTGAATATAAAATATCATAGGTTTTCAGCAATAGGTCAACACATTTCTGACTCCTGCCACAAGTTTACCAACACTGGACACGATTTAGAGATCCTTCAAATGGCTAATAAAGGGCCTCTCATGAATATAATTGAAAATTGTTTTATCCATTTTGATCAATACTTTAATTCTAACTTAAATGAAATTTCTGAGAAGCCTAACATTCTTTTCGATTTCCTAATTAAATGGTTTAAAAATATTAGGATTCTAAACACGAGTGCATTCTTTCAAGCTGTGCGCAATACACATCCCCGTAAATTACCCCCACTACCTCATCCTTCCTCCCATGCTCTGGCTCCTCCTCTTTCCCCTCCGCTACTCGGCCTCTATTATTGCACTTTTCAGTAGCCCAGCTCCACTCATTTCAACAACTGCGCCAACATGCTGCTCAAGGTGAGTTCGCCTCTTTCACTTGACTTTCTTTTCGTCTATGTAAATTTTATCACGCCTAATTTGGATTTCAATCTTTTCATTAGGTCTCCACGATTCCATATCGAACTGGGAATCATAATATTGGTTCAAATTAATGATCCTCACACTACCACATTGTTTGCTTCAGAACCACCTCAGCTAAGCCTGTTGAATACCACAGATTAAGAGAACAAGATTTATTCTTCCCACGGATAACACATGTTTCGCAGTTTCTTTTTAAGAAAACTAAAGATACACCTTATGATCTATATGCCTCAAGCTGGACTATTTCCTTGTGTATCAAGACTTAACAACTGAGTTACCTTCTCATATTTTATAGAATTTTATATGGTCAGACGCACCATACTCTCATCATCTTGTACCACAATTTTAACTTGTTACTATTTAACATTTGTCTTTGTAGGTGCTTGTCATGTGTTTTATATTGTTTTTTGATTAGTTGTGATTAGCTCAATTGTTTCATTGGCTGATGATGATTACAGTCAAAGAGGTGCCAGTGTTTCGATCTAGGATGCTGCTATGATGTTTTGGTCAAAGAGGTGCCAGTGTTTCGATCTAGGATGCTGCTATGATGTTTTGAAGCGATCCCTTTGGCGAAAGATGGTGTTGGTGATTATCAATCCATGTTCAGCACATTTTGAGAGGAATCTAATACCATTGAAGTTTTCACTGCCAACTCCCTCCTTGCCAATGACACCATTCCATACTTTGTGGTCCTTTCCCACTCTGGCATTAAAATCACCAAGCAAGATTATTTTGTCTAGGCAATTGATGTTTGTTAGGATGTCATCCAGATCTGAATAGAATGTTTCTTTGATGTCATCATCGGAGTCTAATAAGGGGGTATATGCGCAAATTACTGTGGCATGCTGGTTGCCATTTAATCGAAGTCTTAATGTTATGATGTGTTCATTATGTCCAGTCAGAAGCTCCAGCAGGTCTCTGAGAAGCTTATTCTTGATGGCACAGCCTACTCCATGTATTCGGTGTTTGTTGGTAGGTTTATCCTTCCAGAAGAAGGTGTATCCAGCACCGTTTTCATTCAACTGACCTTCTTCAACACAACGGGACTCCTGAAGTGCTGCTATGTCTGTATTATATCTTCGTAACTCTCTACCCACAAGGGCTGTTCTCCTTTCGGGTCTCTCATTTGAAGGGTCATCATTAAGTGTTCTTACATTCCATGTAGCAAAATATCATTTCATTCTTGTTCGACCGCACTGAGGTGATACCATTGGACGCGGCTATCCAATCGGTACTAGAAATGGCTGACTATGTTTAGGGCACCTTTTCTAGCCCCTTCCCCATGTGAGGTGAGCAGAGTGGACACTAAATAGGACTGCTCAGTCGTAGATGCAGCAACTGAATTGCTCTACAGCCACAATCCTAAGCAAAACGATCGATCACACATCTACCGCCTACGTGCCAAGTTATTACTAGAAGCTTCCAGACATCGCAATCCTGCCCCTGTCGCAACTTCCTGATTGCCGCAGGACTTTTGGAAGAGTCAATTTGTTGTTGGAAGACTGCTGTGCATGAGGTTCTTTTTGAGTGAGAGTGTTGCTGCACTTCAACAAATGCACTGTACTTGATGACTAAGAAACTGTTTCGAATGGCAAGCAGATGCAAGACGACTGAAGGGTTCCTAGTCACTGCAGCCTTCGTCCGCCATTACAGCTGAGGAGGGACTTACTGTCCTATGCCTGGTCCGCCGCTGAGGACTTTCTATGCCGTTGACCAAATATGGTTCATCCGCCTTTAGGGGAAGTTTTCCGCCCTAAGGGCTAGAGAGTGCCCTGAACTATGATGAATTTATGTGTCATTTCCTACACAAAGGCTTCGTCAAACCTACTAAGGAAGAGCTCATCCGCCCATGGCCATTGGTTCTCCCCTAGTTTGCCAGGTTTGGTACTGGCCGCCTGACCCTCGGCCAGACAGTCGCAGGTAGTACCATCTATTGTCACGTATGGTAGCAGGGTGTTCCTGACCTTCGTTGACAAAGTATTTTAATACTGGAAACCCGAACTACTTAACTGTAGGATATTTACAAAACAAAACGATATTCGATAGTGCATGTACTGTAAACATACAGTAGGCCATACTTTTTCCTTAAAAAAGTGATCTAATTTTTTGTTCTTTCTTTTCCTCTTGCTTGTTATCCACTACGTTACACTACAGTTTCATTAGCAAGGCTTTGCTTCGTCACATCTTTCGACAAGTCGTAATGCTACCTGAAAATACAAAATACTTTGAGAGAAAACTCATATTCTATACAGCCCAATTTTACCAACCCACACTGTGTTTAAAACTCTTACCTCAAAGGCAATGAATATCTCGTATGTGATGCCATGGCTGGTGTTTTCTGCTACATACCTTCTTCATCGTCGTCATATGCTGTGTACTCAGCTGAATCACACTATGCGTATGATATCAGGGACAATTAGATCTACTCCCACTTTCTGGCTACCTGTTCTATCCCATATTCCACCACCTCACCTCCGTCGAGAAAATGCTCTCCTACGAGATTATAAGAAAATAACTAACAAGAGTCAACTGCCAATCCATGGTGATATGAATGATGCTCTTATTAACAGGATGAAATCTAGACACCCACCTGTTAGAACAGCCAGAAACCTAGCAGACGCTAACTTTAATCTGCTTCAGGCCTGGAAGCAAGTATGGATGTCCAGTGTTCCATCAGAATATCACAATCGACCATGGCTGAAAAACAAACCAGAGGGTTTCGATCTTCCACGGAAGACCCGGACAATTATCAACAGGATTCGCACTGGCCATAGCAGATGTGCCGACTCCCTCCATAAATGTAGAATACTTAATTTGGCGGCGTGCAGTTGTGTTGCTGTGAAGCAAACAGTTCGGCACATTGTGGAGCAGTGTCCTCTCACTACCAGGGAAACCCAAGAAACTTTTTTTCTGCTCTCACCCTTGTGTGTTGACTATGAAAATAATTTGAACCTGTAAATACTTCAAACTGTAAATATTATGTATTACTACTGTATTTATATGTAATGTGATGTTTTAGCCATACGCTAAATAAATAAATAAATAAATAAATTTGTCATGTGATTCATGGAGTACCATGTCAATAATGTCTTGGTCACTGAAATAAACTTGCAAGTCATCACCATTTACCCATTCACATACTTCACCTTTGTTGATCACTTCACATCCTAGTATCTGTACTTTTAGGTCTGTACAAGTGTCTTTCTCACTGTTGTCCTCAACTAAAATCCTGTCAAAAAGTTTATTGCCACATTTTTCCAGGGTTGCCAACTTTATTTTCTCTCAGGATTGAGCACACTGGTAAATCACATTGTTGATGCTGATGCTTTACAGGATTTCAGGAACACTTTTTGAGTTGTTTGTCTCTTGCAACATGTATCTAAGAAATAACGACTGAATTGCCTTTTGAAGCATTCCATTACAAATTGGTCTAGGGGCTGGATCAGATTTGTGATATTTGCAGGTAAATACTGAACAATGTCACCATCGTGCAGATTCTGTGGGTATGTAGGTCCTTTATCGATTAATAACAATACTTTTCTGGGAAGGTTTTTAGACTTTAAAAAAAAGACTCAACTCTGGTGACAAATTCATCTCTAAACCAATCAGTGAACAAGTGGATATCCAGGGACGTTTTTGTTTTCAGTAAAAGATAGGAAGAGCATTTGCCGAAATATCTTTCAAAGTCCTGGCTTTTTTTAGATTTTCCTATGCGCATAAGCTGCAGTTGGTGAGTTCCAGAAGCATTACTGCAGAACACAACAGTCACTCTTTGTTTGTTTGTGTCCAGGAGCACTTTCCATTTCTTGAAGCAAGTGGTTTTCTGGGTAAAATTTTAAAATTCAAACCTGATCTTGAAAATCATCTGATCTTTACTGTATCCTTGCAGAAATGCATCCATTTTGGTTTTGAAAATGTCTGCAGCATTGACATTGGCAGACAACATTGCCACACAAACAGTTACTTGATACAAGCCATACTATATTTCTGCTTTTCTAGCCACCTTGCACTGGCTTTAAACCCTCCTCGCCCATCAGTTCGGATAACATTTGGTCCTCATAATGTATTCCCTTGTGTCTCTGTTGCATAAACCATGAAAACACAGTCTCATTTATTTATCATTTTGACAGGTCTTCATGTTTTTCTTGTAGGCATTTTTGATGTACGCTCTTCAAACTTTCTTTTCATTTTCATTCAGTCAGAAACTGCGGAAACACTAACACCAAAATGGGCTGCCACAGCACGCAAAATCTCACCATTTTAAATTCTTTTAACTGCTTCTAACTTTTCTTCTATCATTATCATGACCTGTTTCCACTTGGTTGACACGACATACAATAAAAGAACTTCACTTAAATGTTCTATCACCACCACACGAACAGATACTGTACTACCACACGACCGATGTTGACAAAGGAGAGAGCCAAAGTGATCTGTTTTAGCATGTGTGGCAGCAGTTAAGGTTAAATTTCATGCATTTTGCTACTCATCCCCGTGTAGAAGGGTTCGTAGTAGGGTAGGGACTTGAACTTTCTTTTCCTCACTCGCTCTCTATTTCATACAAACGGATTCATTTGCTTGAAATACAACGAACATACAGAATAACATAAATTTTATTTACTTCGTTTTTTCTAATTTAACAAAAAAAAATTCTGATCATTCCAGTTCAACGGTATTGCAGTTAAAGTGTTTCGGATAACGGAGGTTCTACTGTATATAGGCACCGACACAGATAGGTCTTGTGGCGACGATGGGACAGGAAAGGGCTAGGAGAGGGAAGGAAGCGGCCGTGGCCTTAAGGTACAGCCTGGTGTGAAAATAGGAAACCACGGAAAACCACCTCCACGGCTGCTGACAGTGGGATTCGAACCCACTATCTCCCAAATACTGAATACTGGCCGCACTTAAACGACTGCAGCTACTGAGCTCTGTACAATGAAATTCCAACCCCTCAATAAAAGCACACGTATAAGACTGAAGAATTTATTTTACAAAAACATTTTTTCTTCTCACATTTCCTGAAGTAGCATATTATTTAGCTGTTATAAGTAATATATTTTGATAAAAAGTATTTATAAGACAGGTAAAATGCACAGTTCAACAAAATTATCATGTTAAATAAAGAAAAACTGCTTAATATTTCACACTGCACCCAACAGTTACGATTGCTCAGCCCCCCACAAATAAAAAAAATTTAAAATAATTGTAAAGTACTGATAAACTGAGTCACTCCACAACGAAAAATTCAATAATATTTTGCCTTTTCTCTTTAACCTCTTGGAGGAATTGTAGAAAGATACTATCTTGTTTAACCTGTACATACTTTACATTAAAAAGCAATAAATAAAGCCATAATCCATAAACTCAGGAATTTATTCTTCTTTTTTTCTTTTTAGGAACAGGATCTTCTTCAATAGATTCCATGTTTTCAAACAAGTCATTAATTTTACTTTCATGGTCAACATTGTCACTTACAACAACACAATCCCTATCTGATTCACTTTCGTTTGATGTTTTTTCCATAAAGAACTTCTTTCTAACTAGGACACAATTCAGTCTGGATCTCAGGTAATCCTGTAACAAAAATTAATTTTATTTAGCAACAGAAAAAAAAAAAAAGACCAACACACATCTTTGTACATTAAGCAAGTCTAATAAGCTGTGGTACTATGACCTATGTTCAACTGAGTAGCAAGTTAAATATAAGGAGAGATAGGAACAAGAAAGGAACATACAATAAGACAATAGCAGTTCAGTGTGGAAATAGGGAGGAACAGGAAACAAGGCCAAACAAGAAAACACACAACAACAAGAACAATCACCACATCTTCATACTCTGCCATCTTCAAGTAGATATGCTCTCTCCTCATCAATCCCAGTTCAACATCCACATTTTCTTAGCCATGACGAGCTTGTTTCTGCCTCCCAGCTTCATCAGGAGGGCAGGCATCAACACTCGTTGAGGGGCCATCCTGACAGATCTTGTCTTGTTATGGAAGAAAGCCAGATAAGTACAGGAAAAGGAGAGAAACATAAGACAGTGATAAATACAGGTGGTAAAAGATTAGGAACACAAAAGGAGAAAAGGATCCCATTGGGATAATGTAAATATTGGAAAGGAACAAACAAGCAAATCAAGTTCTAATCAGAATTAACAAAAGATAACCAACATGTGGGTACATTAACAGACCTTTTGACATAACCAACATGTGGGTACATTAACACACTAAGAGGAGTCAGTTAAAATTATAGAAAAACATCTAAAAGAGAGCAATTCAACATGAAAAACAGAAGAAATAATTACTGTTAAAAACAACCTTAAACCAAAACAGTTCGAGCCTAACAAGAAAATGTATTCACAAAATGAACGATTAGTCATGAGTTCATCAATATCAGGAATAACAGGAAACATATTCTTAAATAGCATTGAGAACAACTCTTAACCGACCAACGTGCCAAAGTACACGTGGATGACATAATATGCGTGTATGATAATGATGTCACAAATGTAGAACACTTACTTGAAACACTATATGCACGATGCAATCAAGTTCACAATGGAACCAGAAACAAATGGATCGACTTTTTTGGACATCACAATCAGTAGAAATAAACTGTCCTACAAGATCCAGAAAAACTGAGAAAAGCCATTATGGTCTCAGTTTCAATGACGGTGAAATCCTGACATTCACCTCCCCGTGGTAGAGAGGCAACGGATGTTTATGACAATTTAGTTATATGCAGGCGGCTAACGAATGAAGGGACCGAGTATCTTCCGGTATAAGAAGATCCCCTCTACCAAGTGCCAACAGTCTCCTTGAGGGTGGATGAGCGAGTAGAGGTTAGGGCACTCTATTGTCCTTGGGACAGGAAATGGTCCCAAAAGGCGGAAGAACCTACAACTGGTCAACGGCATTAGAATGCAGAAGGCAACGGGAAACCACTGCATTAAAGATATTGAAGGATATCCCTTTAAGTTCACATGGCATGGCTCTTTAATGTAAAATTATTATCCGGAGTTTCTATTCCCCCATTCGGATCTCTGGGGCAGTTTTGGAAAGATCAAAATGTACGACGACAAAGTTTGAATTGAAGGACATCTGAAGACGGCACAACTGCACTTCAGAAGATACTTTCCATGCTGCAACATCACGTTCGGAGCTGGCTATGTGGACCGCCAACCTCCACTAGGAGGAGGTGCCTCAAGAAGAAGACAAGATATACAGGAAACCTACTCAAACAACAAACACAACAGACAATTCCAATCACGCAACCACACACAAATTAGCAGGACTGAACGTGATGATACATAGAGCTATAACCATACCAATGAGCAAAACAGATTTTAACAATGAAATACAAATAATACAGTAGACTGGCTGTTAAAAGAAACTAACAGAAAAACCTAAACAAATCCCTACCTGAAAACATTAACTATGTAGTTCTTAATTTTGTGAATAAAAACACTTGCAAAATAACTAACATATTCAAAAAGGAAGGATTTAAAATAGCTTTCAGAACAAACAACACATTACTAAAACAAACTGATAAATGTAATCTAAATAAAAAAGATAATTTCTCCAAATCAGGAATATGTGAACTTAAATGCCAAGAACCAAGGGCCCGGTTCTATTCCTGGCTAGGTCAGGCATTTTTACCTGGATATGAGGGCTGGTTCCAGGTTCACTCATTCCATGATTACCTTTAATTGAGGAGCTATTTAATGGTGAGATGGCGACCCCGGTCTAGGGAGCCAGGAATAACGGCCGAGAGGATTTGTCACATTGACCATGTGTCACCTCGTAATCAGCAGGCCTCCTGACCAAGCAGCGGTCGCTTGGTAGGCGGAAGGCCATTGGGGCTGTAGTTTGGTTTGGTTTAGGGGTGTTTGTAAGATTATAAGTATGCATATTTCATTTTTGTGAAGTTTAGCCATATAGTTGATCGTTCATTCATTCCCGGATTTTCAGTTTTCCTCCGTTGTACGTTTTTTTTACCAGGGTCCCTCTAAAAACGGGGAATCAAGGTTTCACTGTAGTTAACTAATGTGTAACAAGTGAAATTAATTTATCATAATAATAATAATAATAATAATAATAATAATAATAATAATAATAATAATAATAATAATAATTATTATTATTATTATTATTATTATTATTATTATTATTATCATCATCAACTGAAGAAGAAGCATAAGAAGAATAAGAATTTACGATGTTATTTTAGAGAAGAAGAATAATGGTGAAAAATGAAATCAAAATATTAAATCGATGATGATTAAGTGTAACGATAATGATGCTCTCCACTGATGAAAATAATAATAATATTTTTTTAATTATTCTGGGTGATGATGTGGTCGGAGACTAGGGAAGTCATCTGGCGAAATGACGTAATGTCCAGTTGTTGTAAATAATAAAGTTTGTGATGTTAAATGTGATGGGAAATCCCTACATCTGGATCATTAGGTCAGAGTCCCTTTGTCGTTTCCTTCAGTTAATGATAGCATATCTTGGTTAGGAACCGGGGGGCGGTATTGTAATATCCCGGGTTGGTCTCATCTCAATCAAGGTGGAGGCGATGACATAATTCATGTGATCACGCCCACCTTGCCAACAGGTAACGGGTCTCAACCATAAGTGGCCGTGATGTTGTCATGAGGGTCGTGTTTCAACCCTCAGCAATCAACGGTTCAACCACCCAATTGAATGAGTGGTCTACAGTGTCAAATTTATTATGTAAATTTTCAGGAATGATTTGCCAAATTATGGGCAAAATAAGGGTCAACAAATTTTTGTGTATGTTCCAGTTTATCTTTAAATAAAACACTCCTTCAGCATTTGCAAGGAAACAGTACCAAGTTCTTGTTCTTGTAGAATAGTAAACCCTTGGTGACCATTTAAAATATCTGTCCCCTTTTCTAGGAAGGAGACTCCAATTTTTCTCTTTAATCTGTTTTAATGTAATTTTGTTTGTGTTTTATGACGAGCCTTAAAGTTAATAATTTGAATGCCCCCTTCAACCCTGTAGTACTGATTAGATGGCGCCAAGATAGTTAATTGGAGATTCCATATCTTCATTTTTTTGTTATTAGTTGCGTTAGATTCGAACCGTAACACCTCTGAGATAAAGGCTGGTTGGGACTCAAGCTTTGAGCGGGTGCAATATGTCGTGCGACTTGCGGTCTATTTCCTGTTGCCCTGCTTACTCGTAACTTATGCTTAACTTTTGGACACTAGTGTAAATGAGATGAAAAAGTTTTTAGGACTAATGTTTGTAACGGGACTAATTAAAAGAAAAAAATTTGAAATGTACTGTACAGAGGACATTATTTCTGGGGCACCTATTTTTTTCAAAAACTATGGCACAAACCTGGTTCGAAAACATATTTTCATTCTTGCACTTAAAAGACATTATGAGGGGAATCCTGATAGATTACGCAAAATTATGCCAATTTCCAAAGGGCTCAGCACTCAATTTTCTGTTTTGTATACTCCAGATTGGAAAATCACCTTTGATGAAGGAATGTTAGCTTGGAGGGGCCGCTTACGTTTTTGAGTTTACAGTTCAGGAAAAATAACAAAGTATGGGATCCAAGTATGGGATTTTAGTAAGGATGGTGTCTGAATCTCCTGCAAGGTACATATGTAAGATGAAGATCTATGATGCAAATGGCATGAACATCCAAGACACTACATTTGACTTGTTAGATACCTACCTTGGCCAGGGGTACACAGAGTATATAAACAATTGTTATAATAGTGTAGACTGAGCCAAGGAACTGCATGAACGAGAAACGGCTGTGAGTAGTACAATAAGGCAGAATAGGGAACTTTCTAAGGAATTCAGTGAAAGGCAGAAAAACTTGAAAAAAAGGGGAAATGACTTTCGATAGGGACAATGAAGTATTGCTATGTTGATGGAAGAACCAAAAGGAATTACCATGATTTCTCTCTCTCTTTTTTTTGCTATTTGTTTTACGCTGCACCAACACAGATAGATCTCATGGCGATGATGGGATAGAAAAGGCCTAGGAATGGGAAGGAAACGGCCGTGGTCTTAACTAAGGTACAACCCCAACATTTGCCTGGTGTGAAAATGATGGGAAACCATGGAAAAACATCTTCAGGGCTGCCAACAGTGGGGTTCGAATCCATTATCTCCCGGATGCAAGCCCACACTCATGGTTTCAATAATACATTCTGCAGAAATGGCTGAAGTTTCGAATAGGTTTGGGAAAATAAAAATGAAACCTGTAAGCATAATTGATTATAATTAGTTTATGCATGGAGTGGATACAGGCGGACAGTATTTGGCAATGTATCCATTCATGCGACAATCAGTGAAGTGGCCAAAAAATATGTTTTTCTACATTTTGCAGTGTACATTTTTTAATGCATTCAGGCTTTTCCAAAAATCCAATCGAAATTAAAAAATAAATTTTCTGACATTCATGCAGATAATATGTAGAAACTTCTTACATGATAGTGAACAATCAGAAGCATCAGAAGCTCCGAATATTTCTGTGTTGCTGGTCCCATTTCAGTCTTTAGTAGAATCATTAGCATCTATGTGTAGCCCACCGGTGCAGACCCCTAGGCAAACTCCGGCTAATGATCCACCATTTAGACTTGATAGGAAAATAAAGAAGCATGAACTTCATAAATTCCCAGACATTAAATCAGTTTCGCAGCTAGATGGTGCAGAGTGTGCACAAAAATCAACTTCTGGCATGAAACCAGGTGCTTCTGTGGAAATTGCGGTGTTCCTCTGCATCCAGGAAAATGTCAAACCCAGCACCATAGCCTCAAGCACTAGTAGTAATCATCCACAAGGTACGTTGACATTTTCAATATTATACCTACAACTGTTTTCTTACAGTAACATTTAATGTAAAATAGTGCACTATAGAGCTGAAGGGACTTAACCTTTTCACTGCTGCGATCAAGTATACTCAAGCTGCCTGAAATAGCCCGCCAGTGCTGTGATCGAGTATACACGAGCCAGACTGTACGCCGCCAGTGCTGCGATCGAGTATACTCAATCTGCCTTATAGCTGTGTTATATGCTTCTGCAATCTATTAGTCACACTTTAAACTAAGTAGTTTATATTATTTCTACGAGAAGTTCTACAGGAATACATTTTTCTTTTATCACACAGTTGTAAACATAGTGTTTGAATGATGGCTGCCACGTATGAACGTAAGATGTGTCTGGAGGAAATCTCACACTTTTAGAGGAGACTGAATAGTGAAGAGATAGCGAGTGATAATAATGTTGATAGTGGTGATGATTTGCTGCCAAAGAGAGAGGAAGAAATGACACTGACCTAGGCCTGCCCACATGGTCACATGACGAGTTTGCACCGAAGGCACTTGGATTTCAAGCACCAAACCTAGCTATATCAAATAATAATTTAATCCCTGAATGCCCTGAAATTGATTATTTCGAGGTATTTGAGAATGAAGATATGTCAGCACAGGTAGCGGACAAAGCAAACAGATTTTATAAACAGACAGTTGATGCTGAGTTTAGTGAGTCTGATAGTTCTGTGTGCGTGATGCTAGAGGGAAGAAGACACGAAGGGAATCCAGGTACATGTGTAAGGAGTGTGATGTAGCACTGTGTGTTGATCCTGGTTTTAAGGGCATTTCACACAGCTACAAACATATGAACAATGTCTTTCTTGTACAGTAGTGAGTGTCATGTTATCTTACTTGCCATCTGTTCAGTGCTGTGTTATTTATTTCACATGTAAGTTAAAAGAAGGACCCATAAAAATATCACGAGTATACTCGGGATTTTAAAACAGGAACTTTTCAGCGGCTTATACTTCATTGTTAAGTTCGCAAAATTTACTTTCATTGTTACCACTGCCACAGTTTTTCAATAGTGTGTCCATTTTAACAATAAAAAATGTAGATAAAACAAGAATCACAATTTTGTAAATAAATGCTATGTTAAGAAGTTAAAGCACCGGCTGAGGATCTGGTAGTGAGCGTGTTAAAATCACTGAAAACTGACTGTGTAAGAACTCTGCGCCTCAACAGAAAGGACATCCCGAAAGATCTGATCAACATGAAACAAAAACAACAATTACGAGGGATGTTTTGTTGTTTGTTTATAATGTATTATTTTTTATTTCATTTGTTCCCGCTTAATTTGTAAATAACTGAAAAGAAAACTTAATTAGTGTAGTTATCAAGGTTTTGGCTGATAAAGTTTACTGGTTTGTGGAAGTCTGGGAAGTGATTGAAAAGACTTCACTTAAAATATTGATGACCGATGTGATTATTTTGCATATTTTATGAGAGAAGACACAGAAATTCACTACAGTAGAACCTCAATGCATCGTTCCCAGAACTGTCGTTTTCTGTATTCATCGTTCAATTTATTCGATCTCAAAAATGTTCCATATAAACCAATGTCAAATTTCCCTGCATTATCATTCCTTGAACTATCGTTTTATCGCATCGATCGTCAAATAAATAGAAGTATTCTTATTTACAAGGATTAAAATATAGGCACTGTAAAACTCAATTTTACCACCATATTTTGTGTTGCTATTGACCGGCTAGGGCTGCCACCTTCGTTGAAAATGAGAAAAATCGCACAGCTTAAAATAGTCAGTGTGTGCTGGGTACGTTTTAATTAGTCACAAGGTAATTAATTGCATCATATCTTGTGGAGTGTGTGGGATGCTAGAGGCCTGCTGACCACTTTGTTGCCCCCTGCCCAACTGTCTTGTTACAAGACAGACCTAACCAAGCCAGACCAATAATCTTTTCACTAGCCTGGTCTTGAAACTAGTTCCTAAGTTGGCAGCCTTGCATAACCCATTGTTACATCATCCAAGATGCTTTCTAAGCTCTGTGACATCGCCCGAGCTGCGTTGTGTGGGATCTCTAACCTATCGTTCACAAAGGGTCTACGGAACCTTTACCACAATACAGGTTATTGCCGTAATATTCATGTATATCATTAATAGAGCCCGGAGAATATGTAATAAATTTTTAAAAACGTAACTTAATATATAAGCTTTATCTGATGTATTCTTGTACACAGAAAAGGAAACAAAACCGAAAAAAGTTAAAAGTGCACATGTTATCCAACCTCAACATTTAATTTGGAGGCACAATTAATTACTAAATATTTTTCCAAATTTTCTGCGGTCATCGAATCCTGTCTGTCTCTCAGGATGTTCTTATACATAGAAGAAGGCCTTTCAACTTCACATGAAGTCACGGACATATTTCAAATTTCCTGGAAAAGAAATATTTAATTGTGGACGTGCTCAAGCAAGGAAGGTCTTTATTAAGAGAGAAGAAATTTTATCTCATCAAACACAAATATGCTTATTAGAAAAATGTTTCTGAAGACTTCTATATGGAGTGTAGCCCTGTATGGAAGTGAAGCATGGGCAATAACTGAAGAAGGAAAGAAAGGAAAGAGGGGCTTTTGACTTATGGCATTAAATCGAGGACTGGACAAGGGATCACAAAAGAAGAGTCACTAAATCTGAGAGCAGAACAATGTGACAAAGTTTGTGCAAGGGAAGATTGATAGACACAGCTCGAGACACCCAAGACTTGCACCATCAACATAACTAAGGGATGCGATTCATTGACAGAATACCTCACTTTAAATTATTAAATTATTTTTAAATGTTAGAGAGGTACAGGCTTTTCAAACTATTTTAAAGTGTTTAATTAAAAAACCTAAATCGATATAAAATTAGTGAAAGAAAGAATTGTGTTTTCTTTCAAATGCGCTATAACCTTCAAAATATTTAAAATATGTAATATTTAAAATATTTACTATGCATCAAAATATGTAAAAACATGTAGATGTAAACTCCTGGAATAATGGTCCTTTTAGTGTGATTCACTGACATTTTTGTTTTTCTTGTAGCTACATATATGGGAACAGAATATGTAATTACCTATAATCCAATAAAGACATTTATCTATCTATCATTAATCTGCAATAAGAGAACTGACCTTAAAAGTTTTCAATTATTCATCATCATCATTTCCCCTTATCCAGCTCCTGTCGGGTCGGGGTATTTATGGCGCTTCTCCATCTTCCTCTTTCCTTCCACCATTCTTCTTCCACGATCTTGTCCCAGTCTAAATTTTGTCTTCTTACATCGCTCTTCACTGTTTCAATCCACCTTGTTCTAGGTCTTCCTCTTGCTCTCTTGTCCTCACATTTTAGCTCCAGCATCTTTCTTGGAATTCTATTCTCCTCCATCCTCTTTACATGTCCAAACCACCTTAGTTTATTCTTTTCAACTCTCTCATTTAGCTTTCCTATCCCAACTTCCTTCAAAACACCTTCATTTCTCACTCTGTCTTTCCTTGACTTTTCTATCATACATCTTAGGAATTTCATCTCACTGACTTGAATTCTACTATCTTGCCTGCTAGTCAAAAGCCCAAGTCTAAGCTGCATAAGTCAGTATGGGTACATAGTATATTTTGTACATTATCTCTTTACGTTTCCTTGGTACTTCTGTGCTCCAAACAAGTTTTCTTATCCTTTCGTAGAATGCATTACTCTGCTGTACCCTCCTGCTAATCTCCATGTCCACCCCAGCATTTTGTATTAATTCACTTCCTAGGTATTTAAAGTTGTCCACAATTTCTAGATAGAGGAGGAGACTAATGCTAAAGAAGTATTAAAATTTACATATGATAACAATGATATTTACATAAATTATGTATCACTGACTGGCCGGTACAGGGAAACGTGAGGCAGGGACGGGATTGATGCTCTACTTCATTTCAACATCGGAAACAGTGTCCGGCGTGCTGGCCTTTGGTCACAGGGGTCCCGGGTTCGATTCCCGGCAGGGTTGGGAATTTTAACCATAATTGGTTCTAATTTCCTGGAATGTTTTGCATTCCGTACAAATGTCAACACCATCAGCTTCGTGCAAGTACTGTATCACAACTTCCTGGTGACAGACTATGTGACGCTGGAGGGTGAGAGGGGAATCACTCGCTCGGCCTTGGCCTGTCTTACTGACATCTATGTACCCGCGATGTAACTATCAGTGGAGTTAGCTGTCGACAGCAACGAGACTAGTGGCGATAATTTGAAATAAAATGTGAATCTAGAACTGACTCCGGCCGCCTCTTAAGTGGCTGTTCAGCAGCCTATAGTCTTATTTAAGTGGTTGAAGGAGTGAAAGTCGAATGTGTTATGATAAGATAACATTCTTCTTTAAGTAGTTGTTGGAGCAAGGAAAAAGTATTCGGCTGTCTATAGACGTATTTATCTTGTTTGAAGGAGCGAAGTCAAAGGTATATTGACGTTGATAGAGCTTTTTGGTGTGAAGTCTGTAACAAGAGGAGAGTGAATGCTTAGGAAAGGTATTTTTGAAGAAAATGTGGGTTTAAAAAAAGAAAAAACATGGAAAATGTATAAAACACTTACCCTTTCGTCTGTAAAGATGTAAATCAGTTACAGAAAGGTTGTTGAAGAAAAACAACGTTATGTGTAGGTTCATTTATGTCTTTGACTGTTATGGTGTTAATCAGTTGCTATGGTAGCGTTGAATGACTGACAGTTGTGCTTTTAGTATTGTATAGAGTGAGATTGGCGGAGGAGGGTGGGTGGAGGGGAGGGGATAGGCGGGGCGTTAAGTTTATGTGTTGTTGGTTGCGAGAGATTTGCGTGGTCGGACAGGGAGGGAGTCGTGTTGGGTTGCGGTAGAATTGCGGGGGGCGGACATGAAAGGAGTCAAGTTAGTTAAAGTAGTGGAGATTCTAGAAGATGTTAATTTAAGATTTTTAAGAATGTAGTTATGTTTTGAATTTAGGGTTTGCAACAATTTGGGTAAACTTTCGTATAATGTATTCTTGACTTCAATTAAATCATTGAGGTTTAGATTTTTGTTGTAGTATTGGTCAAAAAATATATAGATGGTTTCAAGTTCATTCATCAACTTTCCTTTGTCTACTCTTTTAATATTTGTGAGGTCTTGTTCTATCGTTGTGAAGTGATGTCCTGTTTCTTTCATATGGGAGCTCATAGCTGAGAATTATAAAGTGTAAGTGGTATGTTCCGAGCTGTCAGCGGAGAGATGGCATGGAATGACATTAGTAGACAAATAAGTCTGAGTGGCATATTCAAAAGTAGGAAAGATCACAATATGAAGATAAAGGTGGAATTCAAGAGGACAAACTAGGCAAATATTCATTTTAGGAAGGGGAGTTAGGGATTGGAAGAAAAACGTTATGTGTAGGTTCATTTATTTCTTTGACTGTTATGGTGTTAATCAGTTGCTATGGTAGCGTTGAATGATACCGTTATATGTAGTATGACCCTATCCGGCTCCATGGTCAAATGGTTAGTGCGTGTTGGCCTTGTTCAATAGATTTCCAATTTCTTTGAAATAATTTAAGAAAAGGCTAGGAAAACAACAGATAGGGAATCTGCCACCTGGACGACTGCCCTAAATGCTAATCAGTATTGACTGATTGATATTGTACAGAGTGACTTCCAATTTTCACAGTGCCCTTTCCTTGCCATTCCCATCTCGACATCACCAAAGTCTTGCTTTTCTCTGTACTGACTTTCATGCCATGTATTTTTGCATTCAATACATCCAGTTGTTGCACTTCTTTGCTGTCCTTTCCCCAGATCACATCATCATCTGCAAATAGCAGTATCTTCATCTCTTTATCTCCATAGGTTTCCTTTGTTTTCCTTTACAATTTCGTTCATGACCATAACAAAAAAAAAGAGGTTATTACGAGATGTAAAGAAAAGTGAAATGAAACTGTGTAAAAGTCATGTTTTTTATTTTCATCATATATATCATGGTTGCTATATTTTGATACCGTTATATGTAGTATGACCCTATCCGGCTCCATGGTCAAATGGTTAGTGCATGTTGGCCTTCGGTTCAAGGGATTGACTCAGGGATTTTTAACTTTCCTTGTTTAATTCCCATGGTTCGGAGGCTGACCTGCACCCCGCTCCAGAGGCCACACACCATTATTATTTTTGTTATTGTTGTTGTTATTATTATTATCATTATATTTACATGTCGAAAAATGCCCAAATACAGTACCCTTCTTTTACAATTTTCTTTTCTCCCTATTTTTTATGTTACCCGCATTTATCGTTTTCACACATCCAGCATCATTTTCCCCCTCCCCTTGAAGAAAGATGCACTGAGGTTTTACTCTATATGCACAAACTAAATACAGTACTATACACTTTAAAAATGATTTATTCTTTTATTGCTTGAAGGTTACCTTGTAAAGCAGCCTGCAATTGTTTAAGTTGTGTATCTTGATGTGTCGATCAAGACCCACACTCACGATATATGGTTCAGATGGATGACAGACAATGGAACGAATGCTTCCTGCCGATCCTTTATAGTGCTTAGAGATGATACCCTTGCCACGTAGATCCACCAGCATCATATGGCCAGTTCCACTGCCCACAACAACATGACTGCAACAAATAAGGTTTCAGCTTTAAGTACAAATAATATGCAGGAATTTAAAAAGAGCAAAAATTAGATCAGAAAGGAATAACAGAGAATGTACAAGAAAAACAGTTCAAAGAATATTAAATTCATTTCTTCCACTAACAGAGAAAAGCAGCAGAAAGCTGAAAAATCAATTAAATACAGCAATTGTATTTTTGTTTCTAGTGTCAATGCTCAGGTGTACATTCATAAAATAACCAGTAATTGATCTACTGTTTTCTCATTTTCAGGACTACACACTGACATAGCTCACCAACCAAACTCTAATACAATGCTAATATTATAGCTTTAGCCAAGTCTAAGGATATTTGGTCTCCAAAATACATATAGACAATGCTTACCATCTTTCATTCAACAGATACAGCTAAGCACTTGCAACAAGAATGTTAGTTAAGATTCCCAGCTCGAACCAGATTCAAGCCATGCCAGAAGCAGGAAAGGAATGAATCTTGTAACACAAATAATGTAAATTCAAGTATGAAAAGGATCTCTAGAAGAATACAATCACTTCAAAAAATTTACCCAACATCCAAAAAGACTGACTGGCTGGAAATAAGCAAGAAGCTTGTAGTTTCAAGCGACTATTAATACTGAGATCATAACTACAGTAGACTCCCTCTAGTGCAGCATTGGTTAGTTCGGCCGCTGGAAAGTCCGGCTGGCACCTGTCCTTGAATGAAGAGGGAAAAATAAGTCACAATGAGGGAAATGCAGCTTTACAATCGGCAGCGACTTATATCGAGCAACAGACAGAAGCAAAAGTAGCTGATGTAATGTTTATAAAGAAGTGGTGTGATATTGCTTTTAAATCTCCAGTACTAACATCCGATCTCTAAGACCGACCGCAGAATTATTCCCCTATAACTTTAGTGCGCATGCTTCGTTTAAGCTTTGATCATTGGCAGCTTAAAATCGGTCAGTTTACTTATTGTTGCGTGAATGTTAAGTGCCTGGCTCAAGTTCTTACCAAGAATTTCTTTATTTTGGTCCTTCAGACCAAAGTTAGTACTCGTGCTACTATCTCCTGGAAATGAAACGAAATGAATTATGAACGTGAACAAGAGTACGTGCTGAAATTACTACTGGAATATGAAGAGAATGACGTGGGTGAAGAAGATTTTGTAGAAGAAGATCACTTTGAATGTCGTGACAAAGATTCGGAGTCAGAACAGGGCGTGGAGGACGTTTTTGGAAAAACCACTTAAGGGAATCAAAAGAATTGAAAAAGCAGGTGAATTTTTAAAATGAGTACCGGTATATCTACAGTGTATGTCGAAAACTTTACATATTACACACATGGAACTTGGTACTTGGAATGTCCTTCAAAAATAAATAAACAGGTCACTCATTTCTGTTTTCAGAAAATCCATGTAGGTGGGGGTGGGGGGAGGGCTGATAAAGGGGTTGAATTATTTTTGTGCGGATACTTATATCTCAATATCTGAAGATGTTACAGATGTGGAAATATGTACAGTAAAACCTCGTTAATTCGAAGTCGTTGGGACTCAAAAATCGGACTTCGAATTACGTGATTTCGAATTAACCGCCAATTCGCAATTCAGAAGTACCAACCCTTGCTGCATTACAAAATATTCTAAGGCTCATTACTGCATGCGGTTAACCTTGATTCACAGTTTATACCTTTCAAATGCCATGAAAAAAAAAAAAAACTATTTCCAAAATGTATCCAAAAAGGTGCATTTACAGTATTCAAATAATGCACTTGGACATCTCACTGGCAAACATAACCTCACGCAACGAAAGGAAAAAAAAGCACGATTCAAATACGAGAAGAAATCTATGCTGGCTCCCATGTGCAAGTACTTTATTCATTGGATTACTATACTGTATGCATTTTAGATGCCTTGTATTTACACAGAAAGTACCCGATGACCTTAAAATAGAACTATCCTAAGAGTATCCTTGTACGATTTCCCACCATGGCACTTCTCTCGTACTTCAGAAATGTAAACACTTGCCGCATCACCAAGTATTCTAAGACTCATTAATACATGCAATCACCTCGATTCACGGTTTAAATCTATCAAATGCCATGGGAAAAAAACTATTTCCGACATGTATCCAACAAGGTGCATTTACAATGTTCAAATAATGCACTTCGATAAATCACTGACAAACATAACCTCACACAACGAAAGAAAAAAATCACACAATTCAAAGACGAGGATAAATTATGCTGGTTCCCCTGTGCAAATGCATTATTTTTTGGATTTCTGTACTGTTTGCATTTTTAGATGCTTTGTACCGGCATGGAAAGTGCCCGACGCCCTTAAAACATTGTGGCTTATCGAACTTTCCTATGACGAGGGGATAAAGTTTCTCGTTTCCATGTGAAATGCAACGCACTACAATGAACCCCATCCCCCACTCTTGTACGATTCGCCAGCTGGCACTTTCTCCTTTAAAACCATAAGACCGTTTGGGTTCACATTAAAATAAAGCAATGCAGTTTCATCGGCAATGACAATATTGTTCGGTGCCTACGAATTTATTATATGAACCACGTTTTTTCGTCAACTGTCGGCATCGCCAGTGTTCACGGATTCTGTTTTTTCACACACTGCCTGTTGCGTGACATTACAGCGTTCCTTAAAAGGTTGAATACAAAAGAATTCCGAATTCATTCAACTTAGTAATCATGAAGCACACTGTAGACTCACCGAAGTGAGTGTAAATGCGGAAAGCTACGGTAGCCCTCCACGTTCCGGAACACGCGTTCTTTTATGACGCGGATAAATTTTGAGTTGAAATTACTCTGTAACATACTATTGTTTTAAAATGTAAAGGCAGTTTCGAATTAAAAGTCTGAATTTCAGTAATGGGGCCGACATTGTACTTCGAATTACGAATTATCCGTATTTCGAATTAAACAATTTAAATAACACGCAAAACTGTATCTCACGTTTCCGGGAACGAGACCTTCTTTGAATTAGGCGGGATTTTTGAATTAACCGATTTCGAATTATCGAGGTTCTACTGTATTTGTAATCTCCTTTAAAAATAAAGAAACTTTTTTTTTTTTTTTACTTGAGAGAAGACGTTCTCACGTGTACAGTTCTATGTCGCATGGTCATCTCAGCCCCAAAAGGCAATACCACACACTTGGTTTACAAAGAGTTTCTGGGGTAAAAGAAACTCAATTTTTCAGTGAGGTTTTATACTTCAGGGATTTTCAGATAATGTCTTAGTACGGTACCGAGGAATGATTACTTTTATCAAATTACGAAATACACGCAAGAAGCCGCGGGTAACTGCTAGTGTGTACATAAAGTCCACTGCAGATCGTACAGCACACAAAATTAACGTATTTCCCATCACCGTCAACTGCAGGCTTGAATACCAACCAAATACGACTTTTAAGTTTAGGATCCGGTTCAGAAGTCTTGTATTGTTCCTTCTTTTTTTTTACTTCACGATTTTTTGCCACGGTTTCCTTTCTTTAGGAACTACAATCCACATTCATTTCCGATAACAGGAGATGGAGAAGTCAAACTGAAAACCACAGCAAATTTAATCGGCTCCACTCGATCGTAATGCAACGCGCTCCGCGGACACGCAGTACACTGTACACATCGAAGCAGTCAGCCCATAGAACTACCACAGCGCTGTCCTTGGCTCACCGCGTACGAACGACAGAGCGCTGGCCCAGACCAGCGCGTGCGATGACGTCACGGGCTTCTTATGTTCAAGCCTTTCAAAGCCCATTGCAGCCTACTGCCGAGGCAGCTCATGGGCTGGACCTCTCTGCAGGACTCTGAACTACGTTGTCATAGTCAGTGAAGTACGAGAAAGTTGTGGAATATTGTTGGCGAATAGTGCTGTTCATACTTTATAGTGTTGCTTTAAATGATTCATACTTGTATTTTAGAGGTGTATATAGTTTTCAAACAAGTAGTTTAATAACTGGCTCTAAATAAAAGTGATGTGTGGACATACTTCACAAAAATCAATAAAAGTGAAGTTAAGTGTAATACATGTACCAACATTTTCAAAAGTTCCAGCAATACCACAAATATGAAGGCTAATTAAATAATAATGTTATCTGCTTTACGTCCCACTAACTACTTTTACAGTTTTCGGAGACGCCGAGGTGCTGGAATTTTGTCCCACAGGAGTTCTTTTATGTGCCAGGAAATCTACCGACACGAGGCTGATGTATCTGAGCACCTTCAAATACCACCGGACTGAGCCAGGATCGAACCTGCCAAGTTGGGGTTAGAAGGCCAGTGCCTCAACCGTCTGAGCCACTCAGCCCGGCTGAAGGCTCATTTGAAGACACATACATTAAAACATGAAATATTATATACATTGCCTGTTAAAGGAACTTCAAGCACGAAAGGAATATAAGTCAGCGGCAGGGCACAGCAAATCGTTCTTTAATCTGGTGAGGCTGAAGCCCCTCCTACAACATCCTTAGCAGTGTCTGCATCTGTATCATCACTGGGAACTGCTACTGGGAAGTTCATTACATCCACTACATTGGTGATCAACGCTGAGTTGTCGTCACCAAGTACGTCTACAACTATACAGCAATCATTAGGAGACATAAAAAAAATTTCAGGTTAGTTTTACTAAACACTTTGGCAATTTATTGTAACTATGCAGCCGGAATTTTAACCATTTAAGAGATTGTCGTTTTTATATATAATTAATGTATTTTTTAGACCTATTAGCCCTATGAGCCCGGCGAGTCAAGATAGCATCCCTACCCTGTGCTGGCGTGATTTAAACTGTAAGAATAAATCACAGTTTTGTCCATTTTTGCAGTATAAATAAACAAATTTATATACATATTCTAGAAAAAGTGGACTGTCACAAGAAATCAATTTTAAAATGCGTACCTTCAGCATTGGAAATAATATCAGGCTACAATATTGGTATATGCTGTTATCCTTGTTGTTCACGTACTTGAATTTCTAATTCACTCAGAAAAGTTCGATAGTTTTCCGTCACTGAACAACAGAATTACACATTGTTATTCCCAATACCTAGCTTTGGTATTGTAACACTCAAAACATTCTCCTATGCAAAGACCTATATCATATTTACGGCAATATACGGTCGTCATTTTCTTCACAGCACTGTCGGTGTTGTGTTTGGACTCGTAGTAAACCTTGAACTACGCTGCGAGTGTCCTTCCTTCTTCATGCCCACTGCAATATTATTCTGTGTGGAAAATAATCTCTACCTACTAGCCTTCCAGCAGATGATGCTTGTGATTCTTCAGTAATTTCAGTAGCAACATTTTTCACCAAATCATTTGCCAAACGTTCACAAAATATCGATAGGGGAAGAAAAATCGGGCCTGTTCACAGGAGCAATATCTTGTTTCCATTGTGTTCGCATGCTTCTCACTTCCCTTCGTCTTTTTGCGACTGGTTCTTCTGGTGATGAATATGATAATTCATCATCCTGAGGTACTTGTAGATTTTCATTTTATTCTTCACAATCACATTCATACAGATCAGAATCCGAATCGTTTACAAGTTCCGTAATAATCTGTTCACTTATCCGTGGGCTGTATGCAAGCATAGGATTTCCTTTACTTGTACTAGGTCCGGAATCCATATCTCGATATACAGTATCAATCAACTACTTGAGAGATGATTGCAGACTGCTGACTCACTAGACTTTCATTCTAAATCTGTGAAGTCATATACCGGTAATCCATCATTAGAACACATGCACATAAATGTGAGCTTATCGAACCAGAGCGTGGGAGGAGTACGTATGTCAACAATTAGGTAAGATCTAGCTGAGCGCACATGGCTACAAAACTTTGTCCCAAGGTTGCACCACCAATCACTATCGATCGATAACACCAACTATCAATAGTAAAGGAAATCGACAACACGTTAAAACAAAATCTAATTCGGTAACATGAATAGCTTTCGAGTGACTGAATTTCAAATTTCATGGTAGTAGTATTACTAACAGTGGCACTCAGGCACACGCCGCATGGTAGTAATATTACTACCGCAGGGCGCGTAGTGTTAAGCAGAAAGTAAGCCTATTTTTTAAAGAGACATTAGTTGTCTATTTTAAATTCACCCTTCTGTTCTCTGTAGCAATACCTTTCTGGTTTTGTTACAGAATGAGGTTCGCGGCACTGTAACATCACTGAAGGACTTCTATACTTTATTTGCAAAGATGGCATGCCTTTGTCTGTGGCTGAAGGAGAAGGATTCCAGCGTCTTATGAAGGAAGCAACTCCTCTCTATAAAGTGCCCACCAGAAACTCTGTGAAGAGCCTGATTAACAAAAAATATTTGCTAAGCTCCAATTTTAAGATGACCAAACATGTAGAATACTTTACAATTACAACGGATGTTTGGTCTGAGATGATGACAACCACCAGCTTTCTTAGCTTGACTCAGCGCTCCGGAGAGTGTAATCTTGTGAACTTGTGACATGCAGTTTGATACTACGGTTTTAACCAAGGACATTCTTATAATTTTATGTTAGACAAACACCTACATTGATATCCTCTTTTTACGATTTGTAAGAACAATCAGGATCCTGATTATTCACCTTACAGGTTTGAGTTTGAGGCTGATGATGCCCTAAAAATGGGCGAAACATGTCCCTTGTAACCTTTTATGATAAGATTTAATTTACTAGATATCTTTGTATTGAATAGGTGGATATTAAAATTACACTTGTAACATACTTTGTAGTTACATACATTTCAATACGGACCTAACATGAGAATTATAACGTGTAAGAGTAGACTGTGTTCACCGTATATTTTAGATCACCATAGTTGATGTTGATTACATTCGGGAGATTAGTTGACTGTATCTACATTTAAGTTATCAAGAGATATTATTGTCTTATTCCACCCTCATTTTGCTATTAATGGAGACCAAGCAGATAATTAATTCTATGTCTGATATTATTGAATTGAGACTTTTTTCTTTGCTACTGGCTTGACATGGCACCGACACAGATAGGTCTTATGGCGACGATGGGATAGGAAAGGCCTAGGAGTGGGAAGCAAGCAGCCGTAGCCTTAATTAAGGTACAGCCCCAGCATTTGCCCGGTGTGAAAATGGGAAACCATGGAAAACCATCTTCAGGGCTGCTGACAGTGGGGTTCGAACCCACTATCTCTTGGATGCAAGCTCACAGCTACGCATGGCCAACTCGCCTGGTGACACTTTTCTTATTTTTTTAAAATTTATATTTCCTTCCTTATACATGGGTTTTTCCTTTGGTCTGTTTAGAGTTCTTTATTTTTTATTTCTCCCTTTCATGTGGCTTAATCTTTATTTGACATGTGTAATCATACATTATCCGCCCGACTCGTTGGCTGAATGGTCAGCGTACTGGCCTTCGGTTCAGAGGGTCCCGGGTTCGATTCCTGACTGTGTCGGGGACTTTAATCGCTTCTGATTAATTCTTCTGTCTCGGGGACTGGGTGTTTGTGTCCGCCCCAACACTCTCCTGTTCATATTCGCACAACATACTACACTACCAACCACCACAGAAACACGCAATAGTAATATCATCCCTCCATATAGGGCTGGCGTCAGGAAGGTCATCCGGCCATAAAACAGGGCCAAATCCACATGTGCGACACAGTTCGCACCCGCGACCGCACAGGTGTGCGAAAAGTGGTAGGAAAAGAAGAAGAAACATACATTATCCAATAATTATATACGGCAACTTCGAGTGCCTCTCTGGCTGATGGGATTAATATCTGTTCAACTTTGTCATTCTGTACGACATCTTGGTATATACAGTAACATTTATGGTACAATAAAAATGTGAGATTTCTGTTATTTATGGTTGTAATTGTGCATTAATTTGTCACAGTTTTCAGTGGAGCATTGACATGTTTAACTTCTTTTTATTTGATCTTACATTGTTGCACGTTCTCTACGTTCTTTTGTTTGTGGGTGTTTCTCTTATTATGTCGGGTGCCTTGACCTTTACATTTGTCCTTGATATGTGGAGGCGTAGCTTTTGTTTTTTGGTGATTGTCGCAGATCTTGGGAATGGTGAAGATGGATTTCAGATTTTGTGCATAGATTATTATCCATTTCCATGTCCATGTGGTGTACCGTGTTTCTCTGAATCCAAAACGACTTTTTTTTTTTCCTTCCCTCAGAATCTCATGTGAAAAATCAAGGGTCATCTTGCATTCGCAACCTAACAGTAATGAACACCACTGGCAACTACCACGGTAAGCACGCTGCTTCCTTTCACCCCTCACCTGCAAAACTCATTGACCATCAACGTCTCCTTCTTTATTATACATCGTTAGTTGTGGCAACCGGTTGTACAGTCCCTCTGTGTAATGTCACTGGTTCTTGGGAAATAGTGACGAGAGAATGACATTCTATTAGCCTCTACAAAAAGTTCCTTAGCAGATGGTGCAGGTGTAACACACTCCACACAGAAGCCGAAGAGAATGAACTTCCCAAGACAGTACTCAGGCTGAGTAATAGAATGCACTGAGGCAGACTTTATGTAACCAGAAGAGTTATTTAATCGTTCATAGTTCATCCACAATTAAGATTCAGAGGGGATGGCAATTAATGCTGAGGTCTATCTCTGTAACACAATAAATTACAGTATGTCATAGGAATAAAATTAAGTAGAATATAGTTTGTGTCAACACAATTAATCAAGTCTGGAAATGTAATTGCTGATCAGGACAAATTATTAAATTACTGTAAGCAATACTTCGATTCCTTGCTGAATTGTGATGATCCAGAAACCTGTATTGGTAAACCATCCAGTTCCCCATCAGAAGAACAAATACCAGAGCCATCATATCAAGAGGTATTACAAAGTATTATACGTTTAAAAAACACTAAAGCTTCAGGTAGTGGCAACATTCCTGCTGAGCTTATTAAATACGGTGGAGAAAGATTACATAAATACACATATAAGATCATTCTACGGATATGGCACGATGAAGTGATTCCAAAATAATGGCAGGAATCACTTACTGTCCCAATTCATAAAGGAGGAGATAAGGAATAACTTCAAAATTATCGTGGCATATCTCTTGTAAACACAGCCTACAAAATTCTGTCTTTTATTCTTTTACAGCGTTTAAAACCATTTGCTGAAAATGTTATTGAGGACTATCAGAACGGTTTTCGTAGTAACAGATTCACTACAGACAACATATTTGCAATTAAGACTATGAAAGATAAGGTGTGGGAACACAAGGAGTCTGTTCATTATCTCTTTATAGATTTCTTCAAGGCATATGATTCAATCCATAGAGAAGGGCTGTGGAACATCATGATGGAGTTTGGCTTTCCCATAAAATTAATTAACATGTGCAAAATGTGTACGGATGGTAATGTTAGCTGTGTTTTACTCAAGGGCAGAAAATCAAGTTCTTTCCAGAATAAAACTGGTCTGAGACAAGGGGATGCACTATCTCCTCTTCTATTCAACATTGTACTGTAGAAAATTATCAGGAAATTAGCTCTTGTACCTGCTGGCATCATATTGGGGGAGACAACATAAAGTCCTTGCATATGCGGATGATATTGTTCTTATTGGCCACAATGAATTAGAAATTAGGAAGTTATTTGTGGAACTAGAGGAAATGGCAGCAAAAATTGGCTTACGGGTAAATGATAAAAAGACGCATTACAAGATTGTACAGAGACCAAATCATGAGGAGGTTGACAGATTGCCTTTGACGATTGGGAAATATATATTTAAAGACTAGAGGAGTTTAAATTCCTTGGTGTATTAATCGATAAGCATAATTGAAGGCAACAGGAACACCAAGCTAGAATTAAGAATGCAAATAAGACATCTTACTCTATGAGCCCTATAGTACGCTCCAAGTTTTTAAAAAGGAATGCAAAAATGATTATATACAATACAAACATTCGACCAGTACTTCTGTACGGTTCCGAGACATGGAGTATAACCAAGAAAGAGCAGCAGCAGTTGCAAGTCTTCCAGAATAAAGTTTATAGAAAATATTTGGCCCATGGTTTGATCCTATATCTCAAAGCTGGCAGAAAACATCTAATTATGAGATTTACACCCTCTCTCAACAACACACTATAATGGGTGTGATAGAATCCAAGAGACTGCGCTGGGCTGGAGATGTACTGAGGATGCAGGATAACAGAGTACCAGTAGATCTAACCAAGGGATCTCGTATTAATGGGAAAAGACCTTCAGGAAGACCCCGAAGCACCTGGAAGAAGGAGACCAACAAGGTATGCCGGAACCTCCAAATTGATAACTGAGAAGAGCAGGCTCAAGATCGAAAAGGATGGAAGAGGATTGTGAGATCGGCACGAGAACTTCACAACCTCCGAAGCCTACGGAGTGAGTGAGAATATAGTTTGTTTTCTTAGGTTCAAGTTCCAACAAACAAGTCCATAACATTTGTTATGAAACAAGCTGATTAAATTGAGGTAGCCTGCTCATATGAAAATAAAACATGAGAAGGCATGGCGAAATAAATGCAAATTCACATGTTGAACAATATCGAAAACATGGATTTTGTGTAAGTTCTAATAACGCTGTGCTTTATAAATACTATGACACAAGAGTTGAATGGATAAGGCATGATGCTTGTGAAAGCACATTAAAAACAAAGGGCCATGTTAAGTGAACGGAAGATTCAGTTAAAACAAGTTACGCATCTAAGAGACAATTGAGCATCATGTTTGGCTTTGCGCACAGAAAAAGGCATAAAATGACGAAGTGGAGTTTCCTATGAACAAGGTACACTGAACATTCTACAACACACGCAAGGGTAGTACATGAAGCAATTCAATTCTCGAAATCTAGCTCAAATCTGAAAGCTACTACATTAACTACAAATCTACAGCAAACACAAGATACCAAAGAAATACAACCTGGGAGGCAAAATCTTTTACAATTAGAACGTTAATAGACACACTTTGTAACTACAATGCAAACAAGGTCAAAGCTAATCAGTTATTGGATTGCTTCAATCAACAAGGACTTTGATGCACCAAAGGGACATTTTAGATCACATCATGAGACCTATCGATTTTCAGTCACAAACAAAAAAAACCATAGGATCCTGAAATTTCAACATGTCATTTTATATATAAATGGACTTATCTGTGTTTTTTTAAATAATTATCATAATTTTAGTTATTAAACACAGGGCAATACTATGAAGACAACCTTTCAAAGTCAAGCAAAACGTAAAGCTCAAGAGTTTCAACTATAGCTTTTAGATTATTTTAAGTAGAAATGATTTTATAGGTCTAGACATGCTAGGAGAGTTTTTATAGTTTTTATGAAGAAAATGCTAATGTTCTCAAAACAAGTACTCATGACATTACGCAAATAATAAATTTGAGATGATACTTGTATTGGCAGAAGCCTCCGTGGCTCAGACGACAGCGGGTCGGCCTCTCACCGCTGGGTTCCGTGGTTAAAATCCTGGTCACTCAATGTGAGATATGTGCTGGACAAAGCAGATGCGGGACAGGATTTTCTCCAGATACTCCGGTTTTCCCAGTCACATTTCATTCCAGCAACACTCTCCAATATCATTTCATTTCAGCTGTCAGTCATTAATCATTGCCCCAGAGGAGTGCGACAGGGCACAGCCGACACAATTCCTATCCTCGCCACAAGATAGGGGGTTTCATTCATCACGTGGTTCCCAAGTTCGCTAAACCAAGCAGAGCGCCGTTAGTCTAGTGATGGTGTTTACCTTTGCAACAGTGTAAGAGTTTAATTTTTCTGTGCTGTGCCATGGTGTGTTGTGCTGTTGTCGGTTGCTCCAACCACGATAGACACCAGAACGATTGACACTTTTAATTTCACCGTTTTCCAAAAAAACAGTAACATTAAATTAAAGTGGATTAATGCCTCTAAATGGGATGACTCATTTACTGTTGAGAATGCTCATGTGTGCTCTGTACACTTCGACGACTCGGACTACATGAGGGACTTGAAGAATAAGTTATTAAACCTTCCATTTAGATGTGATTTAAGGCCTGACACAGTACTACATTTAAATTTGCCAGTGAGTGGTAATGATTTAGCGAGTCAGTTCTGTAAAGACCGTGAAATAAGGGCACAAAAGCGAAATCATTGTAAGGAGATGCGGAAAATGTTACAATAGCAGGCACCAATTGAAGCAGAAAATATTAATAATGCAATCTTGAGAAGAAATTAGATAACAAAAGTAAACATCAATGTTTTTGCGATGAGAAAATTGCTGAAATGACTGCAGAATTGGAGTTAGACTAAAAGATTGTGATTTGAAACAGCAAAATAAGGATCATCAGGACTGTCTTAGTGCTGCTAATACAGAGATAATAAAAATTAAAAAATAATGTCCAAGCTTTTTAGGATAGTTTTTCTAAAAGACAACAGCTAGCTTTAGTAAAGCTGGTCCTCTGAGGACATTGCTAAGGCGGTCACCTTATGGTCTATATCATATAAAGCATTATGTTTTGTTAGAGACATGATTAATTACCCTCTTCCTAGTGAAGTTACAATCAAACGACGGCTAAGACACTTTTCTAGTTCTCCTGGATTCATTGAGTGGAGCATTAATATCTTCAAAACCCAATCTAGTCGTTCTACAAATTTTGAAAGAGATGTATTAGCTTTAATGAAATGAAGGTTAACCACTTGTGCTTTGATCAAAATGAAGATATGATTAGTGGACTCCCATGATAATGTCCAAGTCATTGTAATAAGAAGTTTAGCGCAAAAGTGGATGCAACCTATCTACTACAACTTTGATACATTGCTGTCAAGAGAACTGTTAGTAGAAGTAATTCATGTTGTAGAAAGGACTGGATTTAAAGTTAGAGCAGTTGTATGTGACACGGGACCTTCAAATAGGAAATGTATGACTGATCTGAATATTTCGTGGGACCGTCGCTGGAAAACCCATCAAATAAAGAACGTAACAAATGATTTTTTTTGTGATGTGCTTCATGCCTTAAATTACTGCAGAATCAGGATATCAACTTGAATGTGGGCAATGTGTTACAAAAGAAGCATTTACAAAATTAATTGAAATGCAAAGTGAGGGCGAAGACCTTCAATATGCGCATTAGCTTTCAATGAAGAATATTCTTGTGACAGGAACGGAGAGACAAAATATGCGGAAAGCCACTGAACTGTCATCACTGCCACAATGTCCCAGAGCTCAGCTATGTAGGAGAGACTGTAATCACGATTAATAATGGATTTGACATCCTGAATTCCCATGTGTGGTACAAACAGCTTAAAAATGGCATTGGGAATTGTATAGAGCAACATAATGTAAAATGTATACAGTTTTAATACATCATGATAATTAGGAGTATTTATTAGGTGTTTTTAAATATTGATCTTTAGATCACATTTCCTGACTGTAAGACTTTTCTCTGTACCACAGGTCTATATGGCCTAAGCTTGTGGAAGCCTCTTTCGCCCAAAAAATTGTGACCCCTGATATGGAGGAAGAGGTAGACGTTTCTTTAGGGGCTTTTTACCAACATCTCACTGGCCAATACACATTTATAAATAATTACTTATACAAAAATATAATATTCTGTGTTTACAATACTACTTAACACCAACAACCTGCCAAAACAAAGGTAAAAAATCCCGTGCAATTGGTCATGTTTCCTTAATTTTAGTAACTAGTTTTAGAAATAAAACTACGTATAAAATCGTTCTCAAATCACTGGATGGATAGAAAATATGAAAACCAAACTGTAAATAGTTTATTTGTGAGGCGAAAGATTATTTAGTACTGAGAAAGCTACTGGAATACTCCATGTTAAGTACAGTGTTATTATATTACTTGTAATGTTCTGAAAAGTACTGAAATAAAGTACAACATAATTATCTACACATAACATCTGAAGATGAAGAAATTGAAGAAAGGAAAGAATGCAAAAAGATGGGATCTAGACAAGTTGAAAGAAAAGAGTGTGAGGGATTGTTTCAAGGAACATGTTACACAAGGACTAAATGAAAAGGCTGAAGGAAACACTATAGAGGAAGAGTGGAGAGTCATGAAAAATGAAGTCAGTAGGGCTGCTGAAGAAATGTTAGGAAGGAAGAAAAGATCAACTAAGAATCAGTGGATAACTCAGGAGATACTAGACCTGATTGATGAACGACGAAAATACAAGAATGCTAGAAATGAAGAGGGCAGAAAAGAATACAGGCGATTAAAGAATCAAGTGGACAGAAAGTGCAAGGTAGCTAAGGAAGAATGGCTGAAGGAGAAGTGCACGGATGTCGAAGGCTGTATGGTCCTGGGAAAGGAAGATGCTGCATACAGGAAAATCAAGGAAACCTTTGGAGAAAGGAAATCTAGGTGTATGAATATTAAGAGCTCAGATGGAAAGCCACTTCTAGGGAAAGAAGACAAAGCAGAAAGATGGCAGGAGCATATCCAACAGTTGTATCAAGGTAAAGATGTAGATAATTTGGTTCTGGAACATGAAGAGGCTGTTGATGCTGATGAAATGGGTGACCCAATTTTGAGGTCAGAGTTTGACAGAGCTGTGAGTGACCTCAATAGGAACAAGGCACCTGGAATTGATGACATTCCCTCTGAATTACTGACTGCCTTAGGAGAAACCAGCATGGCAAGGTTATTTCATTTAGTGTGCAAGATGTATGAAACAGGTGGAGTCCCATCCGATTTTCGGAAGAATGTTGTTATACCTATTCCCAAGAAAGCCGGTGCTGACAGGTGTGAAAACTACCGCACCATTAGTTTAGTATCTCATGCCTGCAAAATTTTAACTTGTATTATTTACAGAAGAATGGAAAAACAAGTTGAAGCGGAGTTGGGAGAAGATTAATTTGGCTTCAGAAGAAATGTAGGAACACGTGAAGCAATCCTGACTTTACGTCTGATCTTAGAGGATCGAATCAAGAAGGACAAGCCCATGTACATGGCATTCGTAGATCTAGAAAAGGCATTCGATAATGTTGATTGGACCAAGCTATTTATGATTCTGAAGATGATAGGGATCAGATACCGAGAACGAAGAATTATCTACAACCTGTATAAAAATCAGTCTGCAGTGATAAGAATCAAGGGCTTTGAAAAAGAAGCAGCAATCCAGAAAGGAGTGAGGCAAGTCTGTAGTTTGTCTCCTCTCCTTTTCAATGTTTACATAGAACAGGCAGTAAAGGAAATCAAAGAGAAATTTGGAAAGGGAATCACAGTCCAAGGAGAGGAAATCAAAACCTTGAGATTTGCCGATGATATTGTTATTTTATCTGAGACTGCAGAAGATCTCGAGAAGTTGCTGAATGGTATGGATGAAGTCTTGGGTAAGGAGTACAAGATGAAAATAAATAAGTCCAAAACAAAAGTAATGGAGTGCAGTCGAATGAAGGCAGGTGATGTAGGAAATATTAGATTAGGAAATGAAGTCTTAAAGGAAGTAGATGAATATTGTTACTTGGGTGGTAAAATAACTAACGATGGCAGAAGTAAGAAGGACATAAAATGCAGACTAGCACAAGCAAGGAAGAGCTTTCTTAAGAAAAGAAATTTGCTCACTTCAAACATTGATATCGGAATTAGAAAGATGTTTTTGAAGACTTTCGTGTGGAGCGTGGCATTGTATGGAAGTGAAAATATGGACGATAACTAGCTCGGAAAGAAAGAGAATAAAAGCTTTTGAAATGTGGTGTTACAGAAGAATGCTGAAGGTGAGATGGATAGATCGAATCACGAATGAAGAGATACTGAATCGAATTGGTGAGAGGAGATCGATTTGGCTAAATTTGAAGAGAAGAAGAGATAGAATGATAGGACACATCTTAAGACACCCAGGACTTGTTCAGTTGGTTTTTGAAGGAAGTGTAGGTGGTAAGAATGGTAGGGGTAGACCAAGGTATGAATATGACAAGCAGATTAGAGCAGATGTAGGATGCTTTAGTTACGTAGAAATGAAAAGGTTAGCACAAGATAGGATGGCACGGAGGGCTGCCTCAAACCAGTCTATGGACTGATGACTCAAACAACAACAACAACAACAACAACAACAACAACAACAACAACAACAACAACAACAACAACAACAACAACAACAACAACAACAACAACAACAACAACAACAACAACAACAACAACAACAACAACAACAACAACAACAACAACAACAACATCATCTGGCAATTATATTAGACAAAATTGAAAAATATTAAGCAAGTGGTTAAATAAAAACAAGTAAAACATTAACAGAAAGCCACTAATACAATGGGTCATCTTCACTGCAAGCCTGGCAGTGAGGGCCAGATGACGTAACCAGCCAAAGCGAGCTTGCGCGTGACCCCTACCGTCTTGTCTAGTAACCGTGGCCTGACCCACTATAAGGACCAACAGCTAAGGGCGAAGAGTCCTTATAGAAGGGAAATCCACCCTCAGGGAGGAAATGCCACTGAAACCCCATATCAACTGTAGTGTCTGTACTCCAGAGGAGCGGCTACAAAAGGCGTCTGTTCTCCATGTTAGGAGCGACCTACAAGTTTCGGGTGGCAGTAGCTCTAAAATGCCTTTGGGAGTGGCGAACCCATCATAATAAAAGCCTATATGATGACAAGTATACTGAAACCTCGTAAAATACTAGGGTGTTCCCCACAAGCAGTGTGCAAAATGCTAGGACGTTCCCCACAAGCGATGTGCAGTTCTTGTGATGCTAGGAGGAATGGGAGACATAGGCGACCTGCAAGCAAATACATCAAGATAGCGACCATCAATATAGTGACACTAACAGGGAAAGTGGAAGAAATTGTAGATTTTATGGTTGACAAAGATGACAAGGACAAGGTGACAAGAAACTAAAGAGAGGATACATCTTATACTATAGTGGAGGAAGAGCAGCCAAAAATGGTGTAGGTCTCATAATTAGAAAAGACCTAAACAAATACCTAGAATTGGTGGAAAACATAAATGACAGGTTGATTAAGGTCAGATTGAGACTTGAAATTGGTGTTACAGATATAATTCAAGGGTGTGCTCCACAAACAGGAAATATAGACACAGATCTAGAGGAATACCTTGAATATCTGGAAGGCCATGTACAGGGCAAACAAGTTGTGATCAAAGGAGACATGAATACCCAAGTAGGTCAGGAATGAAAAGGAGATGAAGAGAAACACGGCTAGAGATATTTTGGTAGGATGAGCTGATCATTGGTAACACATGGTTTCAATAGAAAAACAGTCAGAAGATAACATGATATAGTCGGGATAACAAAAGGGGAAGTACACGTTACTACTCCCGCTCCAACGGAAGAGGGCGGAATACACGGTACCATTATCACAAGAGAGGATGAACAGAGACCGTCTACCAAAGTCACATACCGAAGGAAACGCAGGAACAGCGAGACAATTACTGGAACCAAGGAACCGGAACCAAATAGTCTTCGAGCTGGAGAACGAAGAGCCTGGCTGTATGTCGGGCGCGTACATCACTTGGTGAAGAGGGAAGACCTGATAGCCCACATAAATCAATGTGGTATCACAGGGCAAATAAAATGTGAGCAACTTGAATCAGTGAGCTTCAACAAAGCATACAAAATTGGTATCCCTTTTGACAAAAAAGAGTTGATAGAAAAATCCGACGCTTGGCCAAAGGGTATCATAGTAAGACGTTATATTTTTCGGAAATGGAGATGGGAAAGAAGTAGAGCATAGCGCAAAGGATGAGAATGACACAATTAAGCTCTTAACAGGGAATGTAGAAGGTTTGACGACATTGCCAAATATAATAGGGACGCAGGAGCGATACTCCAATAATAGCCCAAGTGACGCATCAGACGACCCCATAAGCTTAATGTTATGGAACGTAGAGGGCCTAAGAAGCGACCTAAATCAAATGCCAGTGAATATTATAGACACGGACATAGTAATACTAGTAGAGACGTTCTTAACAGATCCATTATCAATACAAGGATACTACACAACACACAGTCTGGCACTGCAAGGGGCAAAAGGACGACCCAGTGGAGGAATTTCTTGCTTCGTAAAACCGGAACTAACTCCAATGAGAACTATATACAGAACACCGCACCTATTGCTGGTCAAAACCACGTTTACATCATTGATATGTGCATACTTTCAGCCAGATACCCAAGAAGACATCATAATAGACTCACTAAAAGAAGCAGTAAACATAATAGGAAAGAATGAACCTCTCATCGTAGCAGGTGATCTAAACTGTCGCATAGACGTGCCAAATCAGAAAACACAACTGGTGAAAGGATATCTAGAATCTGAAGGACTCGGGCTAGTAAACAAGCCAACGGAACCAACGTACATCTGTCACAACGGACACAGTATCATAGATTTTGTCTTCGTAAACCATAAAATTACTGTGAAATCTCTCCAAGTTATAGACGATTCACCAACGATCCCTATCAGAAAACATCTACCTATCAAGATGACTTTAACAGTGAAACACTTTGAACCGAAGAGCCAACAGGTGAAGACTAAATACAAAAGAGTAAACAATCTAACAGCCTTCCAGGGAATCGCTCCAACATTGGAAATTATTCAAAACGACATAACCAAAGGCAACATAAATGAGGCAACCCAGGAGATAGAAAAGGTAATACGAATGGGAATGGTAAAGATTGAGGACAGGACGAGGAAAGCAAAATCATGGTTTGATCAAGAATGCTATATTCTTCGGAAAGATACTCTTATAGCTCTCCACAAAGCAAGGCGCTCACACAAAGAAAGCGAATTACATATCTACGCGATGAAGAGAAGAATATATCAGGCTTTATTAAAAGAAAAAAGAGAAAAACATATAGATGAAGGAGGAGAGAAACTCGAAGAGGCAAAAGTAAATCCGTTTATAGCTCTAAAACCAAGAAAGCCGCACTTCCCTCATGATATTGCCATAGAAGACTGGGAAGAACATTTTAGGAAAGTGCTGAACACGGACAACTTATCTGTAACTACAGTAGATAATATCATACATGGAGAACAAAAACTCTTTCAGGACTTCACCGAAGAGGAAGTAAAAAATTCCATAAGGGACTTGAAGGCTGAGAAAGCTTCAGGAATTGATGGCATTTTCAATGAACATATACAAACTACAGAAAATATACTACTAACAACGTGGACATCGCTCTTCAATAAGTGCGTGGAAATGAACGAAATTCCCGACACCTGGTGACACGCAATGATGAAGATCTTATATAAAGGAACGGGAAACACGAGTTGCCTAGATTCGCACCATGGAATTGCCTTAGAAAGCAATATCTTTAAACTCTTTACCAGGTTACTAACAACGAGACTGATACAAGAGGTAGACCACGCCTTACCGGAAGAGCAATTCGGCTTTCAACAAGGGAGATCCACAATGAATGCGATAAAGAATCTGATTGACGACATAACGGATACCCTCAGACATCCAAAAGGGAAACTTTACGCGATCTTCGTAGACTACAACAAAGCGTTCAACCTAGTGGACAGGGAAAAGCTACTGAAGAAACTGGGAAACATAATAGGATATATGAATCCTTTAACGAACATCATTAGGACCATTCTTGCTTATAATTTCATCTCTGTAAACGAAAACGTCTCTATCTCGAATCCCATAACGCAGATGAACGGAGTACTACAGGGTGATCCAATGAGCCCCATACTCTTCAATATAGCGGTCTCAGACCTAATACCCACTATAAAGGTTGAAGGCGACAAGGTACATATATACATGTATGCAGATGACATGGTACTCGTATCAAAAACACACGAAAAACTACAGGCTGCTTTCAACAAGCTGAACATTTGGGCAGAGGACAATAAATTCAGAATTAATCGACAAAAGACGGTACAGATGATCTTCCGCAAGGGAGGCAGAACAGCATTAAAAGAGAAAATTCAGTATGAAAATGGAGGAGAAACTATGCCATTAGTAAACAACTTTAAATATTTGGGCATTACATTACAGACGTCAGGAACTACTTATACCAGACACATCAAGGATAGAGTGGCTGCGGCCGTAATAGCAATGTATGACATCTTGATCTTACGCAAACTTTCGGTTGAAGTCGCTATGAAATTGTTCCATGCAAAAATATCTCCGATAATGACGTATGGACTAGAATTGATATGGGAACATCTCACTAAAGGAAATATTCGAGACACTGAAAGTGTAAAAACAATCTACATGAAAAAGTTATTATGTTTGTCCAAATTCACCCCTTCAAGACTATGTTATGAGCTGACAAGAGAACTCTTCTATGCAGAAGAACTACGTCACAAACTAATATTGCCGTCTACAGATGCATTCAACCAGTTACAAACAGAGCTGCAAACCAAGAAGGGAGATATATGGGAAACATTTTACACCACAGAGGCTATGACCAGTACGGACTGGATGAAGGCAAACTATGAACTCAGGCACATAGTGACTAGATTAGCAACACACGGTTTTCATCATCGTGTGTGTGCTAACAAAACTTTCCACACCCCGAGAAAGGAATGTATATGTGTTCTGTGCGAGAAAACTTGCGACTTATATCATGTGATGACGTGTACTAAAAGACAGATGGGACTAACCAAATTCTGTTTGATGTAATTAGTCATGTAAACATATTTTAATGGCCATTGGCTGCAGTAAAATCTTTATTATAACAAAATCAAAACTCTGATAGATTACATTTTGGTCAAGAAAAGTAACAGGAAAATGTTGGTAGATGTAATAGCTCTCCCCAGCAAATCTTTTGAAGGAGATCACAAAGTTGTGATAGCTAGGTTAAAGATGGGAAAGATACAAAAGATGACTGAGATTAGGCAGAGAAAGCTAAGGGTATGGAAATTGCAGGAGAAGAAAATAAATGAAGAGTTCCAGACACACATTAAAACAAGTACAGTAAAGCCTCTCATTAAGATGTTTCCGCAAAGGACAACAAAAATGAATGTGTTAAGCGAGAAAACGTACTACTAAATATACAAATAAAATCTATCCAACAGGGATATGGACACACTACATACGATTTTTTTCCGACATGAAGGCATTTTACGTCGTGTGTCCATAGGTACAGTGAAAACTATATCCATCATTTCTTAAGATGAAAGGAAAGTATTAAAAGGTGTGAAAAATACGAGAGAACAAATATGAAAAACTTCTCTGCTGGGGCTTATAAAATAACAAGTTCACTGAATGGTGTGAAAAACACCAAACAACAAATACCATAGAAGTCCGCTATAGCGAGTACGGCATATAACAAGAACCCCGTTATACTGACAGTGTTTTGCTGTTCCTTCAAGATTCCTATATTAAACTGTGTATTATCCTTTGGTTACAGCAAGAGCCCTATCACTGACGCATCCGTTATTATGAGTGATTAAGCGCGCGCGATTTTTTTCTGTTACCAATATTTATGCACCCCAGCGATTATGTTGCATGCAATCGATTAATAAATAGAATTTAACTTTTGAGTCAAAAGGCTTAAATGAATATGAAAGACGAGAAGACCCTATAGATCTTTATATGGAATTGTACATATTTTGTTTGGCGGTATTATCTTCAGTATCGTTTCCTCGCTATGTCTACTAGCGAGTTCTCTCATTGACATTCAAACGCGATGTTGGAGTCAATTAGTAATACCCGTCAACTGCTGTTCCGTAAAGAAAATTTGAATTGAAAGAGAACATATTTTTGTAATAAATGCGTAAATAACCTGTCCGATAACAGTTCTTAATTCATTAAAAATAAAGGCTGACTAAATGAATGTGTTAAGCAAGAAAATGTACTACTAAATATATGAATAAAATCTATTTTAAGGATAAAATACTGCAATTAAGTAAAAATGGGATACAGCTCGAAATACAGCAGAGTGCATAATTGATTTCAGAGGTTAGTTTATATTCCTCGCGTCTGGTTAAATTACGAAAAGGTTATTATCATGTACATTTATAGCGAGAAGGTTATCATTTCTCTACTGGCGCTTGAAGTATGTTTTCATCATGTATAGTATGATTAAGTTTGAATAAGTTTGAATAAGGAAATTGAAACCTTTGCCACAAAATGCGTTTGATCATCTTTGGTACAGTATAGTTTTCTCATTATGTGCATTTGCGAGCTCTCTCGTCGACATTCAAATGTGATGTTGGAGTCGATTAGTAATACCCCACGACTGCTGTTCTCTACAGAAATTTCGAAATGAAAGAGGATAACAAGTTTTTGTAATAAGTACGTAAATAACATGGCCGACAGCAGTTTTTAACTCGTTAAAAATAACGGCTGAAGTAAACGATATCTTAATGTTATATATATTGAAATTAATTAAGAATGTGATACACCTCAAGATATAGCAGAGTAGGCCTACCTTACCGATTTCAGAGATAGTTCATATTTTCTCGCGTCTAGTTAAATTTCGGAAAGGCTATTCACATGTAAATTTTTAGCAAGGATAACTCATTTTTCCACATGCGTTTCAAATATGTTTTCATGACAGATTTACGGTTAGGTTAGGTGACGCCATTTGAAGAAGGAAACTCTGGAGTGATACCGTATTTCTCCAAATCCAAGGAGACGTTTTTCTCCTCAGAATCTCATGCGAAAAATAATGGTTGTCTTGCATTCGCGGCCTAACAGTAATGAATACCACTGGCAACTACTGCGGTAACCACACTGCTTCTTTTCACCCCCGCACGCGCACGCACACACAAAATTTGTTGACAATAAACGACCGCCTCTTTATTATACTACCAATATACAGTATTTACTCATTCGGAACAAATATTTCAGATTCCCTATGGGAATCAACATCTATATCATCTTTATTATACATCGCTAGCCATGACAACGGTTGTACAGTGCCTGTGTGTAACGTCACTGGAGCTCGGGAAATAATGAAGAGAGAATGACATTCTATTAGCCTCTACAAAAACATTTCTCATATCTGCAGAATGGCAACAAAACATGCGAGCCTTCGAATTCTTAGAAAGGCCACGGCTACTCAGTGGCAGAGTTATAACGCGTCTACTGTACCTGACTCTTAGTAAATGAAGTTTTATAGACAGCAGGAATATTTTCGAGATGGATAGTCGTAAAGATACGTGGAACAGGCATTGCCGGCAAATTTTCAACAGGTTCTCATCGATATTATGATGTCAATTTTAAGTTAATTGTTAGTAAACACTCGGAAAGGTAGAATAATTGTGTAGCCGCAAGAAAATATGGCATAGGACTAAGTAAAGCCAATATTTGGCGTCAGCGTGAAGACAAAGATAGCTTAAAAAATGTGTACTGAACAAAATACGCATTCAGTGGTCCGCAACAAGGACGCTTTAAAGAAGTCGAAAATGAAATTGTGAGGTATGTGCACGAAAAAAACAAGGGTCGAATGGCCATACCGTGGCGCAATAAACTCGTTCATTGACAACGTCCGCGTTAGGCCTATACATCGCTAGCCGCTGAAATTGGACGAACCCAGCAAGCGAGATGTGCGTCTAGCGGTAGGCAGTTATATCTGACGCTGAGTAAATGTACCGTACCAGTTTTACAGACAGCAAGAATATTTTCCTGACGGATCGCCGCATTGTAGAGACGCATGGAATAGGTATTGCACGCAAATTTTCAACGGGTTCTCTTCGGTATTATGATGATTTTAAGTTAACGGTCATTAAACCCACAAAAATAAAGAATAATTGTGCAGCCGCAAAAAATGCGGTATAACGAAAGCCAATGTTCGGCATCTAAAAATAGTCTAAAAATGCGTACTGTACAACAAAGGCATTCATATGATTTTACAAAGCACTTCTTGAGATATTCAAATTTTTTGAAGGAAAAAGTGGGGTTCGTCATGGATTTGAAGAAGTACGGTACTGTAATTTTTAAGAATGAAGGTAAACATACAATTTCACGTAGTATCAGATTTCGAAAAATAACAAACAAGTAAGCCATAGTGTGGATATCATCCGCGGAAACGTACGTTTTGAACAAACAAGTTGAAATACAAGTTCAATAATAGGCTCACTTTTTCCGTAATCACGCAACTGCGGCGACGACTCTTACCTGATTTGTAATTCATGGTTTTTTTACAAGGGATAATAAATAACATTTTCGGGGCTAGGAAAAATGTGATCATACTCGTAGCAAGCATAATAGCGAAAATTTGTGATGCGATGGGTATGTTTATATGTTCCTAATCCAGATATAAGCAACAGTATCACATGACAAATATTCACTACACTTCACTGTACTACTCAACACCAAATTAATTTCTAACTTCTGAACGGAATGCGAAATACAAGCACAAATAGACTCACTGTGTTATTCAGCAATCTTGCTGCTAACCAGCAAGCAAAATTGAACATTCCTGAGGCTAACAGCTTGCTCCTCGGATGTGCAACTTATCCTGTGAAGTTCAGAAATTTAAGGCCTTGTTCTGTAATTTTTTTTTTATTTTTTTTTTGCTAGGGTCTTTACGTCGCACCGACACACAGATAGGTCTTATGGCGACGATGGGATAGGAAAGGCCTAGGAGTTGGAAGGAAGCGGCCGTGGCCTTAATTAAGGTACAGCCCCAGCATTTGCCTGGTGTGAAAATGGGAAACCACGGAAAACCATCTTCAGGGCTGCCGATAGTGGGATTCGAACCTACTATCTCCCGGATGCAAGCTCACAGCCGCGCGCCTCTACGCGCACGGCCAACTCGCCCGGTGTTGTTGTTCTGTAATCAAGCAACTGTGGTGACGGATCTTACCCGAGTTGGAAATCACGTTTGCTTCACAAGGGATGACAAATAACATTTTCAGGGCTAGGAAAAATGTGATCATACTAAGGGAAAATTCGTGACGTGATAAGTGAGGCATTTTTATAGTTTTAATATGATGAGAATCGGGACTTCGAATTTACGATGTGCTAAGCAGGAAAACATCAGGAGGGTCGAAGAAGAATACTTTAAAACAGTCATGGTTGAATCTGCAGAAAAGACCTGTGGAAGAGTATCAGGAAGGAAGAAACATCAAGAAATGCCCTGGTGGAATGACAGGGTAAAATATATACTGTAGTTAAAAGGAAGAAACAAGCTTGGAAAAAATGGCTAAGAAACAGAACAACAGAATACAGGCACTGCAAGGAGTGGTTTAAGGAGAGAAAAAGAAATGTTGGCAAAAATTCAATGAATCTCTGCAAGAAGATACAACCGGAAGCCAAAATACCTTATGCCAGTGGGCTAAAAAGAAGAAAAACTCAGGTGAAGGTGCTAACTTCATTAAACATGAACAGGAGGAAGTGATGACACTGAAGCAGGATATATTGCAAAGGTGGGGAAAATACTTTGAACAGCTTTACAACGTGCAAAATAGTTCAGTGCAAGGAGAAATCCTTGTCCTACAGTGGTTGTATAGACTCTTCAGGGTGATATGGAGAGAAAAGAATGTTCCAAAAGAGTGGACGAAAGGGGGTCATTATACCAATTTTCAAGAAAGGAGTCAGGGAGCAATGTGAAAATTACAGAGGAGTGACACTGATACCTCACACAGCTAAGATCCTTGAAAGAATCTTGGATAAACGAATAAGAGACAGAGTACAGGAAAATAGGCAGAACACCAGTATGGATTCAGAAGAGGCAGGTCCACATTTGACCCAATATTTACATCGCGTCAAATGATTGACATGGCAGTAACGTTTCTAGATACTGAGAAGGCATATGACAGTGTCCCAAGGACTTTGGTATGGAAAATATTGACAGAGGCACAGATTGGGAAACAATGCAGATGGTAATAGCATTATATCAAAATTGAAAAAGCTGTATTAGAACCAAAGTGGGTCAAACTGAATGGTTCAGAGTTAAGACAGGCTTAAGACAAGGAAGTGTATTGTCTCCCTTACTCTTCATTATCATTGTTGTATCCACAATGACACACATAAAATGCTGTCAACTTATGTACACGGATTTATTTACAATTATTTACAAATTAAATGCTCATAACAACAAAACACTTCACTCCGTAAGCATCAACAAGCCACCATTTCTAACAACTGCCTATCATGAAGTACCTTACATGGAGACTGCAACAGCTGCATGTGAACTACCAACTTTACTAAGCCAATTCACATACTTCAAACACTCATTAGCGCAGTGCACGTCTGGTCAGAACAACTCCTGTTAAACCATGACTCTTACTAAACAATAACATGTCTCTACCATCAAGATCGGCTCATTATATAGGTACCTGGCCAGGCTTCAAGAAAGATACGTTACAAAAATACCTTCTCGTAAATTCTCGAGTGCCTAACAACAAGGTTATAATGTACAGAATATTCTACCATCATCACGTCTGGTCTAGTACCATTCTGGATGTTACAGTGCATTACACAATTCTGTAGTGGATTACAAATCATATAATAGGTAATAATAAATTATATACAGGTTCTTACATTAATTGAACTCATATAAATGTCTATACAGGGTGAAGCGTAATTCGCGCACTCGGGCGTCGCAGCGCGACTCCTCACATGCCAGCAATAAAAAAATGTCTCTTACAAAATTTCATCTTGCGAGTATATCCGGCAGAAAATCGACGTTGAAGAGTAGCAATCTGGCAACACTGTAACCACATGTAGGGTAACTACCTCTGTCAGCAGAAGTTAGTCGTATTGTACAGTTGGTGCAATGGGTAGAGTTTTGGGTTAGCATGCAAGAGGTCGAGTGGTCGATCCTGGGTTGAGGCATATGTTTTTTATTTCGTAAATGTAGTCCAGGTGGTATGGTATCTTGCATCTTAATCGTCAACAGCGATTGCAGAGGGTCCTCTAGAAACCATTTGCACTTACATACTACGATCCTAGAAATGGACGAACAATCGTTTTCATTGGTCAGCTTTGAAAGGCGCCCTTTCCACGTCGTGGGCGTGAATTTATTCGCACCACTTCATCTACTAGATGTGAAACCTGTTTTTTTTTTTTTTGTACCCTCCTCCAATGGTCCCATAGATTAGTACCAACTATTATTCTTGCCTCGTTCAGATCCATTACATTTCGTTAGGGCCTTACGTTACCAGTAGGCCTAGGAACGTGCTCTGCGAATAATGTCCAAACTCGGTTACAATTTGTATGTGTTATCACCATGGTCCCAATAATTCTGCCTTTCAACACTGCGTCTGGTAACCACATGCTGTTTAGTACGTATCTCAATGCATTATTATTATTATTATTATTATTATTATTATTATTATTATTATTATTATTATTATTATTATTATTATTATTATTATGTTGTAAATGTAGGATACATGTGACCTCAGAAACGGTGTCTTACTGTTTTACAGTAGGTAATGTCAGATGGAAGGCCGCCTCTGTGGTGTAGTGGTTAACGTGATTAGCTGCCACCCCCCCCCCCCCCGGAGGTCCGGGTGCGATTCCCGGCTCTGCCACGAAATTTGAAAAGTGGTACGAGGGCTGGAACAGGATCCACTCAGCCTCGGGAGGTCAACTGAGTAGAGGTGGGTTCGATTCCCACCTCAGCCATCCTCGAAGTGGTTTTCCGTGGTTTCTCACTTCTCCTTCAGGCGAATGCCGGGATGGTACCTAACTTAAGGCCACGGCCGCTTCCTTCCCTCATCCTTGCCTATCCCTTCCAATCTTCCAGGCCGCCTGGGCGAGGTACTGGTCATACTCCCCAGTTGTATCCCCTGACCAAGAGTCTGAAGCTCCAGGACACTGCCCTTGAGGCGGTAGAGGTGGGATCCCTCGCTGAGTCCGAGGGAAAAGCCGAACCTGGAGGGTAAACAGATGATGATGATGATGATGATGAATGTCAGATGGAAATTAGCAAATAAAAAATGCGCCTCAACCCAGGATCGAACCATCGACCACCTACTTGCCAACCAAAAACTCCATACCACTGCATCAACTGTACAGCACGACGTGAACGTGCTGACAGCGGTAGTTACCCTACACATGGTTACAGTGTTGCCAGATTGCTACTCTTTAACGTCCGTTTTCTACCGGATATACTCGCAAGACGAAATTTTGTAAGAGACATTTTTTTATTGCTGGCATGTGAGGAGTCGCGCTGCGACGCCCGAGTGCGCAAATTACGCTTCACCCTGTATACAGTACATGTTTCACGACATAACCTCACAAACACTGCGATCATTCGACTACGTAAATAATAATAATAAATGGATGTAAACACTCCATAGCCATACATTACATGTAATAATAATAATAATAATAATAATAATAATAATAATAATAATAATAATAATAACAATCATTCAAGCTCGATACTTGCATTATTTACCTATGAGTTAAAGACTATTGTTTTCAAGTTATATCAGTATATTACACTTGCATCATCATCATGGACAGAATTCTACATAATGTCAAGGAGAAGATGATGGGCGAGCAAATAAAGGTTATGCTTAGAGTTCGTGGTTTATAGCATTTAAAAATCAGTGATTTAGCGTTTTGATTTTCAAATTTAGTGTTTTGTAGCATCTAAACTTCTCAAATTTAGCATTTTGTAGCAAATTGGTTAAAAATAGGCATAATTTGCTAAATTGCACACACAACAGTTGGGAGTAAAATCATACTGTTTAATCACACATTGCTCGTCATGCAGTTTTGAATTCACTATGGAAAATAAGACAAACATCAACATAAGACTGCAAGAAGTATTAACGCACACACAGGAATATGCTTATTTTCAAATTTACAAACACAATTTCAAAGTGAAAAATACTATTTTGAACGTATTTATTTATCACAGTACAACACACCTACAAGGAAGAGGAATTTTAATGATGATTTAAGTACAACATGCCAATTATTTAAAAGGTGTCCTCCTTCATTTGAGACCGCCTATCAGTTACAATTATGTTGTACTTGCTAAAAAAAAACTCTACATCGACACTGTCCGTAGAGGCCCAAATGCACAGAAGTGCTGCCAATGAAAGCTTGCAAAACATTTTTTTTCTTCTTCAAGTTTTTGATTGCAGAGTCGGCACATCAATATAGGCCATCTGTATCCTTACATAAAAATGTCCCGATTTGTGACTTTCGGCATGCTGTTTGATCGTCACTTTACTTCTAGCCATGGCTAACAGACAATAAAATAAATCGCTACCGTACTTTTAAACAGAACTACTACTCAACACCAATGTCAAGAATAACCGACTAAGATCAAGGGTCAACACACAAAGAGAATGAACGTGGTGCTTGAAAGTGTATTTGCTGTTTGACTGACTGGTCTTTGCAGTGCTCTTTAGCCAGTGAAAGAAATTCCGCACATTGAATGATTTAACCCTTTGGCCTGCCATTACTTGTGAAAGGAAATATTCCCTTACATACTATTTATTTTTTGTCACTTTAACATAAATTTGATTAAACACATAGGCTACATAAGAACACACAAAGCAAAGTGAGCTTTTAGCTCGTCTATAGTAACAGGAAACCAATGTTTTTGTTCGTAAGTATTACTGGATTCAAGGGAAGCAGATAAATTAGCAAGAAATGTAGAGGCATAGGTATTGGTTTCCTTAGTAACGTGATCCCAGAACTGTGGGGTTAGAAATTCATTCCCTAAGTCCATTTCTTTCAGATTATTACCCAACCCTCTCCTCACTATAGACTGAATTTCAAAAACTGGTTTACACGTTACAGAAAGATGCTTATTGTCAACAAGATCATAATTCCAAGTATCATTTTACTAGACTTCTCAACGGGCGAGTTGGCCGTGCGGTTAGGAGCGCGCAGCTGTGAGCTCGCATCCAGGAGATAGTGGGTTCGAACGCCACTGTCGGCAGCCCTGAAGATGATTTTCCGTGGTTTCCCATTTTCACACCAGGCAAGTGCTGGGACTGTATCGTAATTAAGGCCACGGCCGCTTCCTTCCCATTCCTAGGCCTTTCCTGTCCCATCGTCGCCGTAAGACCTATCTGTGTCGGTACGACGTAAAGCAACTAGCAAAAAAAAAAAAAAATAGGGAAAACTAGACTTCTCACTCGCTCTTGTTGCATTCTGGTTTTGTCACGTAGTTTCAATTGGCATATCATCTCGGAACTGAAATCGGAATCACTTTCATCACTGTCATTTGAAGAAGAAGTATTTTCACTTTCCAGAGAATCTTTTCCACTTTCAACATCACTATTTTCAAGCCAGTTACGAATAAACTCATCCATGCCGCGCTTGGATGCCACCATGATTGTTTACAACGAGCGGCAAAATGAGGTGCTTTTTATTTTCCGTATTTCAGCTCAGAGTTACTATTTACACAGAGAAAATAGCTTCAGGTATCATCTGACATCAATCGGTTAAGCTGCAAAACAAAGAGAATAAATCTCTCCGACCAGCTAACTGAGATAATGAACTTACAGATGTTCCGTGCACCAAGACGGAAGTGTCCGTCAAAGCATGTTACCGCTTTACGATCGCAATGGGCGCCGTAATAATTATTTCTCCTGAAATAAATAACATTTATATCTTATTTTTAAGAAAAATGCATAGTTTTTAAAAATATATGTTTATTTCGTATAAAACTGAGAGTTTTGCATCTATTTTGCATAAATTGTATAATTTCGCATTTTGAACCAATTTCGCATTTTATCGCGAATTCGAAATCGCTAAAAACCACCCGTACGGGTCATATAAGATGAAGGCACATACACTGACAAAGTTTCGGCATATTTCGCATTTATCGCAAATGCTAAAAATCACAAACTCTAGTTATGCTCTTCGCTGATGACATTGTAGTTTGGGGAGATAATGAAGAGGAAATACAGACACAAGTTGATTTATGGAATGAGGAGATACAAAATTTTGGAATGAAGATTAGTACTGCGAAAGCAAGACTTTGATCATGATGAAAGGTAACAGAAAATCCAGGGGAGTGATAAAAATAGGAAATGAACCTCTTGATGTAGTGAAATTTTTTAAATATTTGGGTAGCACGATGTCACAAGATGGAAATTTGAATGGAGAAATTGATTTACGAATACAGTAGTCTGCAAGTTTCTACCAGTGTGTGAGAGACATTGTATGGAACAAAGATGTGCCAATGAAGTGCAAGAAGGCTTTATACTCATCCTATTATAAACCTATACTGACCTATGCTTCAGCAACCTGGACGCTGACTAAGCGGAACCAAAGTAACATACAAGCAGCTGAAATGAGGTTCTTGAGGAGCATAAAGGAAAGACAAGACGAGACAGAAAACAAAATGAGGAAATAAGGAGAAGCGTGGGAGTGTGTAAACTTCAAGAAGACACTGATATAACAAAGCTAAAATAGTTTGGACACATGATGAGAATGCCATGGGAGAGAATAACAAAGAGAACGTTCATGGATACAGAGACTGCAAAGAGACCAAGGGGACAGCCTAGAATGAGATGAAGGAGTTCTGTTGTGGACTGTTTCGCAAATAGAGGAGTCGACAGCAATAAAGTACTAGAAGAGGAGTGGTGGAAAGATCGAGTAAGGTAGGCTTTGGTACATGACCCTACCCAGAGAGAATCTGGAAAAGGGAATGATGATGAAGAAGAAGAAGAAGAAGAAGAAGAAGAAGAAGAAGAAGAAGAAGAAGAAGAAGAAGAAGAAGAAGAAGAAGAAGAAGGAGGAGGAGGAGGAGGAGAAGAAGAAGAACAACAATAAGAAGAAGAAGAAGAAGAAGAAGAAGAAGAAGAAGAAGAAGAAGAAGAAGAAGAAGAAGAAGAAGAAGAAGAAGAAGAAGAAGAAGAAGAAGAAGAAGAAGAAGAAACTTTTATTGGCAAGGTCGATCCAAAAAAGGATGAATGAAGTTACATCTATGAACTACCAGCTATAGATCTTTTCATAAAGATAGTGTCTTACTTTTCTCTGGATGGTACAGAACATATAGCAGTCAGGACTCTTTCAGGAATTTTTAGGTTGCATACTGGTCGCCTCTGCGATGTGCTCGAGTCATATAGCCGTACCTACAGATAAACAAGCAAACAATTCCTTAGTTCCATGTCAACAAGGGAGATAACTTACTAAAAACCAAGCATAAACCATCTACATGAAAACCAGTAAGGATAGTAAAAACATTATAGTTATGACTGAAGTCCAGATTTTTAAGTGAGTGGCTAACATCTTCCAGCCCACACAATGCTTCTGCAGCAAGATTTGCATAAATATTAGGGAAGCAGCCTAAAGAACACCAAAGAATTCATGCAACTCACCAACATAACTGAAGAGCAGGCCACCACTTGACACTTGCCAAATAAGTGGGCACTCTAACCTATTAGTGCTTAAAAATCCAGACTTTAGCCATGGCATGTAGCCTTCTTTTTTCTATCTACTTGACATCCCTTAAAATAAACCTTCAGGAAATAAAACTCATGGTAATCAGTAAGCAGATAATCACTAACACTGTTATCACACTGGATGGAAACACCATTGAAAGTGTCACATTTCAAGTACCTAGAACGTTGGCTAACATAAGAATGGGATCCAGATGTAAACATCAAAACCACAATCAGTACTGCAAAAAGTGTATTTCTGAAATGAAAACATCTTGCAATCAATGACTTCTGATTCAAAACTCATTGGCGTGTTATTAAGTGATGTGTAACTAGTACTGCTATATTGTCAATATATTCAACTGCAGAAAAACCAAACCAAGGGAAGAGCATCCTAATGTAGTCATAGATGCACCCTAAAGAATACAACAGAACATCTGCAGAATGTTGTAGCAAATTCTGATCTTAGTAGCAGCTTTAGCTAGTGTTGCCTGAATGAATTTGTCCGATCTGTTACTCTCAAGTACTTAGGATAGTCACTGTGCCTGAAGGCAAGTTTAGAGTACTGCTTGCCATATTGTTATTTAAATGGAAGCAAGAAACCTCAGTGTTGCTGGTGCTAGGTTGGAGCCTTCATTTCTCAAAGCACACACACTGAGGCTGGAAAGATCATCAGTTAAAATGTTCTTTTCCTCCACATTGCTATGACTGGTAGCTAAAGCTATGCCATTAGTAAAGCTCGGATAATTATGTGCTTAAATATTTCTTTATTAAACTAAATATGTTTCATTTATTTGCTTATTTCTCCCACTTTTATAATTAAAGAGAGTCAGGCTGAGTAGCTCAGACGGTAGAGCACTGGCCTTCTGAGCCCAATTTGGCAGGTTCGATCCTAACTCAGTCCAGTGGTATTGACAGATGCTCAAATATGTCAGCCTCCTGTCGGTAGATTTACTAGAACATTAAAGAACTCCTGCAGGACAAAATTCTGGCATCTCGGCATCTCCGAAAACTGTAAAAGTAGTTAGTGGAATGTAAAATTAAGAACATTATTATTATTAAATACATATTCTGGTGTATTTATTCATAAGTATTCAGGAATACATTCTACTTCTTAGATGCCTCCAGCTCACATTTTTGATCCTTGGCAACTCCAACAATCGACTCATTTTGCTTCCCATATTGTAAGATTTGAAACCTGTTCCAGTTCTCACAAGATATTTGTACAGCATTTCTTGCGACTGATATACCACTTAACAAACTGTAGTATCCCATTATCCTGACAAGTCAACCTGTGTACCCTCCATTTGCTGAAACTCCTTTGCCCCTCTACTTGTCCGTACCTTAACACTAGAATGGCCGACACTCTGGCACTCCTAAAACGGCCGCGGCGGTCAATTTGACCGCTGTATTGAAATTTAGTGTTTGGAAAGATTATACGGCATATCTTAATAGCAAAATTTCTCAGGAAATATTTCCAAACTATGTCATCACTATGCTTTATTTACTGTTATTATACAACAATACAGAACTTAACATTATTGGTATGAATTAAATCCTTTCATCTTACAGGGTAGGCCTACAAGTCTTTCTTGCTGTGATTAGCTACTTGACATTACCATTCACGCACACAAACTCATTCTGGACCTTGTCCGTGCATTTTACTCACACAGCTTTGTTACACAAAGTGCACACATCCATTGTTTTGTTGCCATTATAACGTGCTATCTGACACTGACGCCTTTTCATTGTAGTAGGTTCTTCCTTGTTTCCTCGTGACATTTCTGGATCATGGATTGTTGCCTTTTGTGGTTTCTTCCTTACGTACGAGTCTCTTAGTTCCTGAGCCAACTGAAGCAAAAATGTTCTTCGACTAATTTTCTTTCCAGTGACACCTGTATAGAGTACTCGGGGCATTTATCCCTGCAAAATCTAGCATATTGTAGAAAACCTGAACCGGCCAACGTTGGGATGGTGCTTTCATAGTGTAAAAGCTCGCCATTTGATCTACTACGTCCACTCCGAGTTTTGTTGCATTGTAATACTTATTTGTTTCAGGCAACTTCTTTTTGTGACTGCTGTCTACACTTACATTTGGATGCACCATACTCGAAATGATAACATTCTTTCATTTCTTCCCTTGATACACCGTGAGTGTAGTGTCACCATGCTTCAAAACTAAGGCGCTATATAAATCTGCATTCGAATTTCGCACTGCCTCAGGAACTTCTCGCCGCAATTTATTCATTGTACCCACAATACTTGTTCTCCTCTCTTTCAGTTTTTCCGCAAGACTCACCAATGTAAAAAAAACTGTCAGTTGTTACATTTCTTCCCTTGTCCATGAATGGAGCAACAAAACGTAGAACTACATTCTCAGATAATGTCTGGCCAAATGGTCGTAATTCGTCCTTTCCGAGGTAAGGAAACGCATTCAAGATATATTTCGAATTTACATCCACGTTGACCCAGAATTTGATGCCAAACTTGTCAGGTTTGTTTGCCATGAATTGGGTGAATCTACATCTGCTTTTAGTAGGAAATAGTTGTTCACCAATGCACATGTTTGCATCTGGCTTGCAGCATAGTTGACAGTTATCTATGAACTTATTCCAGACCTCTGACATAAGTGCAAACTTATCATTCTGCAGACGTTCTGACCTTGTAGATTTCATGTCGAAACGCAGGTAACGCATAATACTTTTGAACTTCTGCCGTGACATTGTCTCACTAAAGAAAGCTGGGCCCCAGTTTTTCGACCAAAACAAGCCGATAGATTTTCCCTTCACACCATATACACCACGAGCATAAAGTAATGCAATAAATGCATCCAACTCTTCCAGTGAAATGGTCCAGATATTCTCTTGAAGTCTCCTCTTAGCCTCTGCCTCAGTACATTTTTTTTATATGACGAAGAATTGATTCGTCAATCAACAGCCAAAAAGCACTCGCTACATTATCACAAACACCGCGTTTAGCAAATGCAATAGGACCACTAGCTTCATGTAAGATGTTCTGCTCAGTACGTTTTGATGTTGAAGAAGCACCAACTTCAATAACATCCCATGGTAAACCATCACGAGCAATCAACTGATTGTTGACATTGTTCACAGGGAGTGTACTATTAGTTTCAGGAAGACCTGACAACTGCTGAAGTGCACTTTCAACTGGAAAAAGGGAAAGAACTATATTAGAAATTTGATAATTCCCTCATATTACTGAAAATAAGGTTCTATAACTAACAGAACAACGAAAGCTGTATGTGAAACCCTACAACTAGAACTAAATAATCATATTAGTGCACTAACAATAAATCTCGTCATATTACATCATGATTTTTACTTACCTGATTTTCCTGTATTTTGGGGTGCATAAATTTCATTATCACACTCCATGATATCATCACTATCCCCACTTTCATTCTCGGAATCACTGTGAACTGTACTTGGAATGTATTCCAGATCATCACTATCTGCTGAATCATCGGATTCTTCAGGACCAGACTCATTTTCTGCAATATTCTGTAGTCTACAGAGTATCTCCTGCTCACTGAGCCCACGTGAACGGTGAGACATACTACTCCCAGTACACAACCACCAGGTGCGCGAAAAGAATGGGTTGGATGTGTTTATCTTGAGCAGGATCAAGACCATTGTCGTAACGGTCTTATTTATTTCTACAGTTCTAACAAAGTGCAGTGCTCCATTATTGTGTATAAATTTGTATTATTCTATAACAGTATCGTAGCTCAAACACGAAAGCATCGATCTATAAAATATTCCCGGTCAGTTTGACCACTCCGACCGTTCTAGGTAGGTCGATGATTTTTATGCCACTGCTTGAAGTTTTCAGTATAAATAAAACATTAACGAGAAGAACAGCTCACCACATGAGCATTTCGGAAACCTCCGGTCATAGGAATAAAAGTCATGGACATGGCAAAGTATTAAAATTCCCCATCGGTCAAATTGACCGCTGCGGCCGTTCTAGTGTTAACAGGAAATTTTATCTGAAATTACAGTGGATTGCAAAAATTGCAAGAGATTGACAGCATGGAGCTATCGTTTCAAGGAATAAGATGTGCCCCAAAAATGAGAAGAGTGTTACTTTGAACTGTTTTGTACAGGAGTTCAGGGACGTTTTTAAACTGGTGTTATTTTGCAACATTTTTCTGCGAAACCTGTAGCTGCAGACATGTGTGCAAGTTATGTAATATATTACGACAGCAAAAGATATGAAATGTGAATCGGTAAAGAATCTGACACAGTCTTTGCTTACCGAAATGAGAGTTTTGGAACCTGGTCCAATTATCACAAGATATCTGTCAAGCATTTCTTGCGGATGAAATACCATTTATACTATGCACTGCTTTACTTCCGAACTGATTTTTTGGCTGATTTTGGGTCTGTCTGGTAGTTATGTTCTGAAAGACATCCAACCAATCTCAAGCTGCCATTCGTATCAACTTATATCACCAGAGTGCAATCTCGAAACCTAGTTGCCAACGCTAATATTTACATTCACCACATGGTTAACCTATCTCGCTCAGTGTTTACAGTTCACGATCTTTTGCATTTTTATTCAGTAATTAGTATTTCTCATGTTAGTCTTTATCTCTCTAGTACAGTAGAACCTCAATAATTCAAAATCGGTTCATTCAAAATCTCGCCTAATTCGAAGCACCTCTCGTTCCCGGAAACATGAGGTACTGTTTTGCATGTCATTTAAATCGTTTAATTCAAAATACAGATAATTCGTAATTCGAAGAACAATGTCGGTCCCGTCACCGAAATTCAGACTGTTAATTCAAAACTGCCTTTAGATTCTGAAAAATATAGTATTTTACAGAGTAATTTAAATTCAAAATTTCTCCATGTCATGAAAGGACACGTCTTCCATAACGTGAACGGGTAACTTTGCGCACTTTCATCTACTTCGGCGTGTCTACAGTGGGCTTCATATCTGCTATGCTCGAGCGGAATCGTAATTAATTTGTATTCGGCGCTTTAAGGAATGCCACAATATCACATAGCAGGCAGTGTGAGAAGAGGTAGAATCCGCGAACACTGGCGATGCCGACAGTTACCAAAAAGTCGTGGCTTGTAGCCTATAATCAATTTGTACGCACCAAACAATATTGTCAATGCCGATGAAACTGCATTATTTGTTTGTTTTATTTTTTCTAATGCTGAGGCCAAACGGACTTATGGTTTTAAAGGAGAGAATCGCCAGCCGGGAAATGTACTGTGTTGCTATGCAGTGCACACGGAAGTGAGAGACTTCCTTCTCCTGTCATAGGAAAGTTTAAAAAGCCACGATGTTTTAAGGGCGTCTGACACTTTCCATGCCAATACAAGGCATCTAAAAATGCAGACAGTACAGTAATCCAAAAGATAAAGCATTTGCACAGGGGAGCCAGCATGATTTTTTCTATGTCTTTGAATCATGTTTTTCTTCCTTTCGTTGTGTGAGGTTATGTTTGTCACTGTTTTATACAAGTGCATTATTTGAATAATGTAAATGCACCTTGTTGGATAAATTTCTGAAATAGTGTTTTCCATGGCATCTGAAAAGTTTAAACTGAGAATCAAGGTGTTCGCATGCATTAATGGGTCTTAGAAGTGCCATGGCGGGAAATCGTACAAGTATAGTCACCGTACTGTTGTATTAATAATATGGACGGAAGCGAGAGACTTTCTCCCCTGAATCGTGTTTTTCTTCCTTTCGTTGCGTGAGGTTATGTTTGTCATTGTTTTATACAAGTGCATTATTTGAATAATGTAAATGCACCTTGTTGGATAAATTTCTGAAATAGTGTTTTCCATGGCATTTGAAAAGTTTAAACTGAGAATCAAGGTGATTGCATGCATTAATGGGTCATGGAAGTACCATGGCAGGAAATCGTACAAGTATAGTCACTGTACTGTTGTATTAATAATGTGGACGGAAGCGAGAGACTTTCTCCCCTCGTCATAGGAAAGTTTGAAAAGCCACGATGTTTTAAGGGCGTCGGCACTTTCTATGCCAGTACAAGACATCTAAAAATGCAGACAGTACAGTAATCCAAAAGATAAGGTACTTGCACAGGGGAGCCAATATACATTTCTCCTTGTCTTTGAATCATGTTTTCTTTCGTCTGATTTCATTGCGTGAGGTTACGTTTGCCGGTGAGTTTTTTTTTGCTAGGGGCTTTACGTCGCACCGACACAGATAGGTCTTATGGCGACGATGGGATAGGAAAGGCCTAGGAGTTGGAAGGAAGCGGCCGTGGCCTTAATTAAGGTACAGCCCCAGCATTTGCCTGGTGTGAAAATGGGAAACCACGGAAAACCATTTTCAGGGCTGCCGATAGTGGGATTCGAACCTACTATCTCCCGGATGCAAGCTCACAGCCGCGCGCCTCTACGCGCACAGCCAACTCGCCCGGTGCCGGTGAGTTATCCAAGTGCATTAGAATACTGTAAATCCACCTTGTTGGATACATTTTGGAAATAGTTATTTCCATGGCATTTGAGAGCTTAAAACTGTGAATCAAGGTTAATTGCATGCAGTAACGGGTCTTAGAATATACTGTGGCGCTGCAACGGTTGGCGTTTCCGATGTATGTGTTGGCGGTTAACTCAAAATCACGTTATTCGAAGTCTGATTTTTGCGTCCCAACGACTTTGAATTAACGAGGTTTTACTGTATACAGTAGTACAGTATAGCATAGTTTTCAGTTTTTCATAGCTTCAGTTAGTACAATACAGGTTTAATAGTGTATAAAAATAGCTGTAGTTTTATTTACATCCATGCATTGGTTAATGTACTTAGTTTGTGCGTGTTTTGCATGTCTTAGTATAGTTTGGGAAAGACAAGTGGCACGAAAGTGACTCTGACATCAGTAGAGTGCTCTCTCTGTAGGCCATAACCTCCTTCCTAGGCCAGCCATTAGTGGTGAGTGGTGTGTTATTTCCTCATTCTCTTTTATTCTTAACAATGTATTCTCTTTTTAGTGTTGTTAGTAAGTGTAGCTTTTGTGAATTAGTTTTCAATTCCGATTCATTAGCTTTTCTGAGTATGGTAATATACTTTACAAGGGCTGTTTAGCGCCGTCGTATTGCATCAGCTGTTCTTGCGGTAGTAGCGTGCTGGCAACAAAGGTAAGGCAATGCTCTTTTGTTACGTAAAACGTCAATTTAGAAGTAAGGCTGTGCGGAGTATCAAAAGCAGCATCCAGCGCTAAGTGAAGTGTTACAGAAATACGTCAAACCTTCTTTCCCTGACGAGTCAAACGGCATAAGATGACGATGAGCTTTTTGAATGATTTGGAGTTCTACAGCTGTTAATAAATCTTATTTGAGCAGTTACTCTCAACAGCCTTGACAGTGTTGAGTGTTTTACCATCCATTCATCATTCAACTTGGTTATCAGAAGAGTAACTGTTGTTCTTTCTGGGATGGTTTGTGGTATTTTCACCTCTAAATTTGGCCACGTTGATGGTTCTCCTTCAAACCATGGTGGACCCTTCCACAGCAAGCTGCAATTATCAAGTTTTCTGCACTAATGCCTCTAGAAATCAAATTGGCAGGATTCAAAGAAGATGGGACATGCCACCAATCTGTAATGGCTGTGTTCTCTTGAATTATGGCAACTATGTTACCTACGAAGTTCTTCCACTTAGCTGAAGGACCTGCAATCCATGTTTAAAACAAGTGCTGAGTCTGTCCACAGAAATACCTGGTTGATGTTAAGTTTTAGAACTAAAGCAGTTTTCCTTAATAACGTTGCTAATAGTACAGCTCCACACAGTTCCAAACAAGGAAGAGTAGTGCGTTTAACTGGTGCAACTGTTGTGTTCAAGCACACCAAGGCACTGTAACGGTTCAAATCCCGTTACAAGATGATATCTGTATTATTATTGTTGTTATTTTATCTGTGATATTATTATTATTATTATTATTATTATTATTATTAGTCTCCACGACTCAGGCGGCAGCGCGCTGGCCTCTCACCGCTGGGATCCGTGGTTCAAATCCCGGTCACTCCATGCGAGATTTGTGCTGGACAAAGCGGAGGTGAGAGAAGTTTTTCTCTGGGCACTCCGGTTTTCCCTGTCATATTTCATTCCAGCAACACTCTCCAATATCATTTCATTTCATCTGTCATTCATCTATCATTGCCCCAGAGGAGTGTGACAGGCTTTGGCAGCCAGAACAATTCTTATCCTCGCCGCTAGATGGGGGTTTCACTCATTCCATTCTTGACCCGGTCGAATGACTGGAAACTGGTTGTGGATTTTCATTATTATTATTATTATTATTATTATTATTATTATTATTGTTCAATTCAATTCTGTAATGATTATCACGTGCATTTAGCGATATGCTCATTTTTTGGAAACACCTACAACTGCCCCTGGCAATTTCACCATAGTATGTAACATTTGTAGCTGGGTGGGAGTAATATCATAGTTATTTTTGGAGATTGCGTAGGCGTGTCAACTAATGGATATAAATACTAGGACCAGCGTCTTATAGCGTCAGTCATTAGGAGAGTGAGGCCACAGTTGGTTGGTCAGTCATATGGATGGAGTGACTCGCCAAGGAGTGTTGTAGTGAGGAGTCATTTGGATGAAGGAGTTGAATGGAGAAACTTGCCATGAAGTCAGTGGAATACCGAGCCTTGCCATATGGAGTACTACCGAGATGGTAGTAGTCAGTCAGGGAGATGGAGAAGCAGCAGTCACATGGATACTTAAGTCGCCAGTCACCATATGGATTAATTATTCGGAGTGCAGGAATACGTCATAATAACACTCAAAGTGTTGAAGGTACAGTTCGTGAACTAGTGAGGGATAAATTTCTTGTACAACTTTTAAATGTCCGGTCAAGAGGAAATCAAATTTAATGCTTAGTTTTTTTTCAGTTGTAATGTCATAATTTCATTTTCTCATCTGTTTTATCGCAGCAAGTCTTACTATTTTTTCGATACAAATTAAAGAAGATATTTTGTTCAAATCAAATTAATTTATCATTTTATTTCAATGGTAGAATTAGTTAACCTCAAATTTAATGGGAAAACCGAATGCCAATATCCTTTTCCTAGAACCTATATGGTATGTTGCCAAAAGTAAGCTTATTACCCCACATCCTAGAGATATTCAAGAGACCCATTCTATTATAGCTGCACTGAGTTGTAGCTGGTACCCATTAAATATTGTATGTGTAAGTAATCAGGTAAGAACCAAGTGTGAGTACATAGTCCGACGATCGAGTATGTTATTTCATGAATATGTTAATATTTTTTCATTGTAATTCTTTTTTTTTTTTTTTTCATTTCAATTCAAGATTCATCTATATATAGTTGCATGTAGTTGTGACCCTTTAAAAGTCACAGCACAGACTATCTTTCCTTCGCTGTCTCTTGAACGAAGATAAATGCATGATCCATAAGCCCTTCCATTACTATCACAGAAACCATGAAGCTGAAAGTTTGATACATTGCTACACAGTACCTTACAATTGATTTTAATACTGGATAAGGTATAAAGTGAGTTTGTTAACTTTATCCAATGATTTTGAAGCGGTGGTGGTAACAGTTTATCCCATTCCAATTGGTGTTGCCATAGTTGCTGAAGAAAAATTTTAAAGTTCACAATTGTGGGATTGAGCAATCCTAAGGGATCAAATATTGATGCTGTTGATGAAGCACCCTTTGTTTTATTGGAGTTTGACCCTCATCACTAGCAGTGTTTGTAATTTTAACCTGAAACTGATCAGTACTTGGATGCCATAACAATCCTGAAATAGTTATGTGCATATGTTCATCAAGGTCTAAGGCCTCTTGGGTCTCTAGAAAACAAGTGGGAATTTTGGACAAGAGCCACTGATAATTCAAAGACCATTTTCGAAGAGGAAACCCTGCTTGGGCAAGTAGGGATGTTAGGTCTTGTTGGATCCAAGATGCTTCTTCACTAGAGCTGCAACTACTAAGATGATCAACAACATAAAAGTCATCTCTGAGAATATTAGAAATATCAGGATGGGTTAGTTCATTTTCATCTGCTATCTTGAGACATCTAACAGTAAGGAATGGCGCTGAAGTAGTAACACAAGTAACAGTTTTGAGTTGATAACACTCTTACTGGGTCTTCTGTTCAGCTATGCCATAACATGCATTGAAGATCTTAATCCTAAAGATGTACTAAAATTTGCCTGTACATCTTGGCAATGTCTGCCTTTAAGGCTACTTCATGAGTACGAAAGCGTAGGATGATGTGATGCAAAGATCTTGCTGAATAGTAGGTCTAACTGTTAAAATATAATTTTGTCCAATTCCTGTTGAAATCTTGGTCCCGCCATCAAAGACAACTCGTAGAGAGGTTGTAGTGCTGTATGAGGTAGATAAAACACAGTCTTCTGTTTGCTGTCATCTAAATCGCCTAATTCCATGTGTTCCATATCTTCATATTCCTGCATGAATTTTTCATATTCAGTTTTCAGCCATGGATTCTTGCTGAATCTTCACTCCATCTGCAAAAGACACTGTAAAGCTGTTCCATAAGAATCTCCCAGTGCATATAGATCATCCCTTTTGGGAAGACAAACCTGGAATCTGCCGTTTGGCACATTTTCTTTTTTTCTGGTGAAAGTATAGGTTGGTTGATTGCCCGAAGTTCCCGAAATCTCTTCAATTGGCATTCAAGAGTGCCCTCTGTTTGCATGAAAAATGTGTGTTTAGGTGCACCTGTTTCAGCAATTCAAGTTCTCCACAAAACTATCCACCCTAAAACTGTCTCTTGAAGTACTGGATGTTGTGTTGTAATTTGCTAATTCTAAATTTTCATAACTGGAGTGCAATTTATTTGTGTCTACCAAGGAGAGTTTTGTGCCGATTGTGTATCATTGTCCGCATTATTAAGTGGTGCATTTTTCGATGGGTCGATGTTGGCTGTGTGGGAAGCAGCCATCCATAGTTTTGATAGATCGAGTTTTTATACAGGTACTGATAACGATGTTGTCTAGGTTAGTGTGACTAGACCACTGCCTGTTTGTGAATGATCTGGTCTGTTTGGAGTTGTATATGACTCTCAGATCATTTGCTTCTGCCCATTTTCATTAGTCTTACTATATCTGTGACTGCTGAAGTTGCTTTCAATAATCTTTGCACCTTGGTTACTGAAGTTTGCATGTTCTGTAAAGCCAAACTGTCTTGAAGGTGGTTTGTAGAATTAGGTTATGGCGACACCTTTGGTTTCTATGGTTAGAATTTTAGTATCTTCCTTCTCACTGACATCTTGGGAAATAGTATGAGTACACTAATTCATCAGCAGCATTTGTGTCCCATGTTAGGGGCAGCTGCAAGGGCATCTGTTCCCCATGTAAGGGGCGGCCTGAATAACTGCTGACAGTAGCACTAAAATTCCTTTGGGAGTGGCGACCCCGTCATAACAATAGCCTAAAATGAGTGGTGGTAATTATGAGCCTCGGAAAACGTACCCTGTTCAAAACAAAACGCAGTTCTTGTGCTGGGGGAGCTGTGACACCTTGGTGGAATGAAAAGGTGAAGGAGGTTGTTAAACAAAAGAAGAAAGCATGGCAAGAATGGAATAGAGATAGGAAAAAAGGAAGTAAGATTAAGTATTAGGAAAATAAAAGTGTAAAAAGTGGTAAATGAGGAAAAGAAAAAATGTTGGGAAAGATTCACACAAGAATTGGAAAAGGATGCAAATGATGGAAAAGGATGTTGTATGGATATATAAAAAGATAACAGAAAAGAAACGATCTACACAAAACAATTGAAGGAAGAGAGTGGATATGTAATAACTAGGGCCCGGATTTTTAGGTGGCATAAACCTTCATTTTAGGTTTTTTGTATTCTTAAAATAGGTTATTTTAGGTTTTGCCTCCAGGCAGCAATATTTTTTGGTTTTGGTAGTTCTGTAAACTTTATTTATGTACTTATTTCACAAAAGTTTACATTGCTATATTCATAAAAAATACACAGAGAATACACTGTACTGTTTCCTTTGTAAGTTATTTTTTGGCATTGCAGTAAATAACGTACATACCCAAATTGTCTGGCGTAAATGATTTCCTGTTGTCACGTAACACATTCTTATATGACGAAAAAGCTCTTTCAACGGAACACAACATCATTGGAGCGTAGTACATAGATGCTAATGCATGAGGTTGTAGGGGTAATTTTCCTGAATACTTTTCTCCCTGTAATACTGAATTGATGACTTTCATATCTTCAAAACCAGGATTGCGTTGAAGAATCTTCTGTAGCTTCGAAGAACATGCCACTCCCAATGGCCCAGGTATTTCTCTTCTGGAAACATTGCCAATGATATCCAGGGAATCAGGTTGCACCTTCCAACTGGAGAATAGCTTCTGGTATAAAACAAAAATGTGTCTTAATATATGCTAGGGAAGCGAAGAGGGTCGGGCACTCGAGCAATTTCTTGGCCTTTGCGATGCAGGAAGCTTCTGTTTCATCCAAGTCGTTGACAACATTTTTAATTCCTTCTAGGTGCTCAGCATAGTAAATAGCAGCAGACAACCAAGTTCCTCAGCGGGTAAGTATCGGCTCAGGTGGAAGAGATGTTGTTGGTAGTTTCTCTTTGAATAACCGTATACGTGTTGGGGCTTTGAGGAAAATTTTCTTGACTGAAGAAACCACGCTGTTGACGTCACTGAAGTTGCTTCTAATCTCCTCCGCAAGGCGGTGCAGGCCATGGGCCAAGCACGTAATGTGTAGCATGCTTGGGTTGAAGGACTGTAGAACCTGCCCTGCCTTCAAAATGTAAGCAGCACTGTCTGTTACTAACAAAAGGAACTTACTATCTTCATTCTCTGCTGGCCACAATATGCGTTAAGCATCCCTCACAGTGCACTCTATTGTGCTGTTGTTAGTTTGTTCTATTTCTTTACACAGAATTAGATGAGCGTTACCTGGTTCGTTTTGATCCAGCTTACCTACTACCACATTCACAATGAAGCGACCGCAACTGTCAGATGTTTCATCGACAGAATACCAAATATAGCGATCGCCTATATCTTCTCTTATTTCATCTAATGCCTTCTGATAAACAGGATGCAAATAATTCTTCCTTAAAGTGGATTCATTAGGTATACTGCGGCCGCTGATGTCTCCTAAGAATGTTTTCATGGGCAGGTTACTTAGCACGTTCCATGGGACGTTTGCAGACACCAACGCCTGACATAGGCGAAAGTTAAAGTTATCTTCAGGCTTGCCAACTGTGGAAGAAATAAACGTTTGCTTACTGTTGCTGCTGGACTTATTTCTCTTCGCTACGCTAGCTATGTGAGCCGCTGCAGATTTATGCTGCTCAAGATGGAATTTCTGCTCACATTTAACCTGAAATGAAGAATCCAAATCCTAAGTACTCTTCAGTAAGCGAGCTAGGGTATTGCAATGCAGGTTTTAGATAAGTTACGAGAAACTTACTTCTTTGGAGCATGCCTGACAGAAGACTACTCGACCGTCTGTAGTGAAGTGTCCATCTGTAGCAATCCATTTTCTCAATAAGTGAGATTTAGGCATTGTTTCGCTATACAGCAATTACCGTTAGAAAATACTGCAGGAACCAGTCACCACACACTCTGGCGGCTATACTCTCTATGGACGACTGGAGGCGAAACTGTTTACGTTCCTCATGACCTTCAATCAGATGCATCAAGGAGCCACTAGATGTCACATATGTAGTGGGAAACATGGGATATGCTGCATTTAACGGTAGTAACATCAACTATCTCCGTCCTACTGCTTGTAATTGGGCTGGAAATAATTTTACAATGAAGGGAAAATAACATTCTTTATTTGAAGAAGGTAAAACAGCTATTTAGGTTATTTTAGGTGTCAACCCCTCATTTAGGTTTTTTTAGATGCAATGAAATTCACATATTCTGCTCCAGGAAGTGTGAAACGAACAAATATATTGAAATTTGTGAATTAAATAGCGAGGAAAAAAATAGGTTAAAACCAAAAATCCGGGCCCTAGTAATAACAGACCCAGAGTAGGCGGAAAGATTATTTTGATAAACTCCTGAATGTGAGAAATGATGCAGAAGAACAGAGATTTCAAGTCGTAAACAAGAATCTAAATCAATTCTTAGTATTACCATGAAGTACATTATCGCAACAGACCTGGCCATCTTATTTGGAAAAAGAGATAAAGCATTCAGATGCATTAGGAAGATTTACAGTCTTCAATCTTCACATACAATAAATGGCTACATCATCAAACTTACAACAAAACAGGGTTAATAAATAACACAAATGTGTATCTTTTAGATTCAGTTATAATTAACTTACATAACCAAACCTAGAGCATACAGCCATCCTGTTCTTACTGGAAAGAAAATCTACATCTGACACCCAAACTGGTTCTCGAAGTTCAAGTTCATTGTGTCTGACCTGAAACATTCAAACAATATAAAATTACTTCATCAGAAGTACAGGAAGGTAAGTTGTGTAAAGACAATAAAATTGTCTCCACATTAATATACAGTAATGATATATTTATAAATTAGGCCTACAGCTCCTTCAAAAGCAATCTATATACAGTGTTATTCTAAATTAGTTACCTGAAAGTATCAATTAATAATTTCGAAACTATTGATCAAAATTTATTCAAACGCATCTCAAGCCTCCAACCATATCAGCAAGTTTTGGCCTAGCTGAGAGACAAAATCTCTCATAATGCACTGGCACTGTCGGTGGCTCCAAGTAGCCTACGCAGTGGTCTCCATGGTATGCACTAGCCATGTTCTTGGCAGGTGTGTTATTTACCAACTGATGAGCCCAACTTAGCACACTGGGGTGAAACACTCCCAACCAAGAATGAGTTAGCTGGAAAATGTATTATGTCCAATAATGGACCAATCATATTGGTATTATAGCTGAGAGACTTCGCTCCATGCACTCCCCTCGCTCATCTGGCAGGAAACGTGATTCAGTCACCATGGAGATATACAACAGTGCGGAGCGTGCGCATTGTTGTCTGTGGTTTCTTGAAATGAAATCGCAAATTACCGTTCAAAGATGTTACAGAGCAGAGTATCAGAAAGCTCCACTACAGGTGAAAACCATCAAAGCAGGGTATCATTGATTTGTGGAAACAGGTTGTGTGGCACACTGAGAGAAAGGACTCTCTTGGGACACTTACAGCTCCTTCAAGAATTTTCCCTTTTGGGCTGAATGTATTAACTCCATGTCATTAGAAATGAAGTTTGTTTTAGGTTTGTCATTTATCACAATGTCCACTTCTGGCAGCAAGAATAAAGTTGTTCATAGTCAATGAAGAGAAATAATTGTGGCAAATGTTATAGCTTTTTGCAATTTGGAGAAAGAGAAATTTGTTTAGCTTACCAGTTTTGCAAGCAACAAAGTGAGCTGCAGAAGCAAAGAAAGCTTTATAAAGAACATTAGAAAGGAGCTTAAAGTGTCCCAGGGGAGTGGAATAAAATTAAGCACCCCAGGTAAGAAGCAAAATGTTAATTTACGCATTGTACTGGACATGAGTAAGTGTATTATTCAGACAAAAATACAGGAATCTTATACCATAAAGAAAGAGGCTCCTACTTTACAAAACTTTCTAACGGTGCTACAGAAAGACACTGAGTATGGAGGAAGCAATGAACATCTTAGGCAAACATTGCATTCAATCGGTTTTTGATTTAGAAAATGTCAGAAGAGAAGAAAAATTCTCACGGAATGAAGTGACGTTATGTTCAAATGGTCATGTTACCTAAGAACTCTGTGGGAAAATGACAAATTATGAGAAAACAAAATACAAAATAGACCTACCATATATCTCGACAAAAGTTATACCCACCCAATTTAAACAGTCAAAAAGTGTTGGCAGTATGATGACATTGCCGGTGTTTTAACATCTGATAGTGCCGGGAAAAGGTGAATTATTGTTCATGCTGGCAGTGTGGAAGGTTTTATTCCTGGAGCACTGTCAATGTTCAAGTTGAAGACAAAATCAGGGGACTAACATGACGAGATGAATAGCCAAAACTTCATGAAATGGTTCAGGACCCAGCTACTGCCGAATATTCCTGAGGCTGCTATTATTCTTGTGCACAATGCACCGTACCACAGCCAGTAAATAACTAAACCACCCGCTTCGAACAGCAGGAAAGAGAAAATGAAGACGAGGCTGTCTCAAAATAACAGATTTTCCACCAGATGCAAGAAGGTGCGAGTTACTTGATATCGTATGGTATAAGAAATCGTCCCCAATGTTCATTGTGAACGAGCTTTAAAAATCTGCTGGGCATACTGTTACAAGGTTGCCCCCCTATAACTGCGACTTACACCTGATAGAATACATCTGGAGTAGTATGAGAGAAAAAAAGTCACTCATAAAAACGTAAACCAATCAAATGCAGAAATAGAAACCATTACCAGGGAAGCATTTGCCAGTGTAACAGACAGATGAGTGGAAGAAACTTGCGAGCATGTGGATAAATTACGAGCTATTTACTGGGAAACGATGCTTTGCTGGATGATGTACAAGAACAGCTGATCACTAGAATTAGTGGTGAGAGTGACAGCATTTCACACAGCAGTACTGGACCAGACGAAAATGACTCCAGCAATAGCAATTCTGTTACCAGCCAAATCTCAGGTACAGCACCTTTGGAATAGGGCTGTGATGCTCTTTAGTTGGTCAGGTTTCGTTTCCGCCCCGAAATGCATGGGTTTTTAAAGATAAGGACATTGGAGTATTTCATCTAAAATGTTCCATTTCCCCTCTTTCATCAATCAATCAATCAATCAATCAATCAATCAATCAATCAATCAATCAATCAATCAATCAATCAATCAATCAAGGGAAGAAGAAACTAACAGTTAGTATAGCTGGTTGAGCCATTGAAAGAATTATTACAATATATTTGTGTAAAATATTTACTATTTATTAAATGCTCATTTGATACATAGGCCTATGTGTGTTTGTTTTGTTTTTTGCCCATCGTGCACTGAGTAGAGCCTACTGCAACGGTGATATTGGTGTAAATAGCTTATACAACATTTCTCTCACTGAAGTATTTGGCAGATATTCCTTGTGTCACCCTGACATCCGTCAGTGTTACGCGAATCCTTACGTGAGTGACATAACCTTGCACAGGAGTCCACGGAAATCTGTTTAAAATGTACTAGTTCACACCACTTATTCGAGCTGCCTTGTTACTATTTAATACACGATAGTTTTATCTGTGATTGATGTGTTTTCTGTTACTATTTGTTGACTTGGCAACGGCGCGTTAGTACTGTTCTCTCGCTTGCTCTCTCTCTCTGAAGTCTCTGTGCTCTCTCTCACATGGGGTGGAGTCACTGCTCACAGCACAAATAGTCCAGAGCTTTACTTGCATTTGCCAGGCTAGATGTGTAAAGGAGGCACTGAATGAGCAACATACAACCGAAATACAAGCAGCTGGTTCGACTTGCAGATTTCTGATTGGTTTATGAAACTGTTTTTACCATATGCAAAAATATATATATATTAATGGGGAAAAAAGTTGTAATTTGTGACAATGTATCCAGTCATCTCTCAACAGATGTTGTCTGTGGGTGTGAGAAGAATATGTTTTGTTCTCCTTCCTCCAAATGCAACACATTTATGCCAACCTTTGGATTTCACTTACCTTCAACCTTTGAAGATCACTTGGCAAAAAGTCCTGAACAAGTGGGAAAAAACCAACCAAGGTGCCATTCAGAAAAATGATTTCCCTCATCTTTTCTAGAAGACCTTTGACACTGTAAGGCTAAGGTCTGCACTTAACGTAATAGCTGGTTTTGAGGGATGTGGAACAATTCCTTTGGACCCTGAAAGAGTTTTGAAGATCCCTGAAATGGAAGATGATGAAGGGTCTTCAAGGAAGATTTCATGAACTGCAACACTTGTCCAAGCACCTAAAACGAGCTCGCGTAAGTGACTTCACAGCCACTTCTACACTAGGAAAGAGAGGTAAGAGGCTGAATATACCTCCTGGTAAAGGAATTGAAATCAGACGCTTCACTTCACACTCCAAGAATGATATCGCAGAGATGGATGAAGATTCTGGCACTGAAACTGCTGACATCAAAGCAAGTGAATTTACTCCATAGGCTAATGGAAACAGTAAGAAGTATACAGAGAAGGTAACTTTATTCTTTTCACTCTTAAAACTGAGTATGGTCAATTGCCCCTATTACACCCGGAAAATTACATATACCATAAAATTTAACATATAAATGAGCACAATAATAACTGATGTTCACTATATTTTCCCTTAACAAAGGATAAGCAGTTCTTTCCGTATAATTATTTAAATTGCAATAAACATAACCATATGTTTACAACATGGTAGCCATTTTCATTAACTTAAGGATCGTCAAGTAAGTTGACCAATGAAAAATCAATCTTCAAAGTTGAGGCACAATTTGATGATCATCAGTGAAAATGGATGTTGAAGAAACGTAAAAAGTGGATTTGACAGACTGTCAAATATTTGACGATCGTCATCTCCCTTTTTTATTTGTTACATACTATCTCCCTTGACGAAGGTTGGTGAAACTGGGCATTAGCTTTTTTAATTGAGACCACTATCTCACAATCAGATAGCTCCTCAACTGTTCTTATAAACTGAGTGGATGTTGAACCAACCCTCAGATCAACCCCCAGAATGCGGACCCAGCCTGGTTAATGTATATACAGACATGCCAACTTTCAAAAGTGAAAAATCAGGAGAAATTTTGCAGCGAATCGCGTCGTATTACGACACATCACTGATGGCAGAACATATACAAATTCATTATAATTCAATACATTAACAATTCTATTTGCCCATATATATTTTTTTCATCATTTACATGTGAATACTAAATACTGGACATACCTGAACTGTAGGAACATGTGACTTCTCATCCTTCAACATGGTGATCACATTACGACTAATTGTTGTTCAACACACCAGTAACTGACTTAGCCCTCTTCAGAAACTCGGAACTAAATTTTTGCTCAAAGCACTTGTCTTGCTGAACTGATTTCAAGGTTAAAAGTTTCTCCAAAGTTTGTTCAGACAGCAAGGATCTGAACTGTGTTTTTGTCTTTGTGACACTGCTAAAAATCCTTTCACATTCTGCATTGCTATGTGGAATTGATAAAATAGCAAGCATCATCTTAGAGAGTCTTGTCATATTTAAGTACACCATCAGCTGATTTCATCTGACCTACCAAAAAGAAGTCATGGGAAGATTTTGGTAACAACATGGAAAGGCTAGGTCAAGCAGCAGGGAAACCTTTCTGGACAGTAATAAAGAATCTTAGGAAGGGAGGGAAAAAGGAAATGAACAGTGTTTTGAGTAATTCAGGTGAACTCACAATAGATCCCAGGGAATCACTGGAGAGGTGGAGGGAATATTTTGAACATCTTCTCAATGTAAAAGGAAATCATCCTGGTGGTGTTGTGAACAGCGAAGTTCAAAGGGAGGAGGAAAACGATGTTGGTGAAATTATGCTTGAGAAAGTGGAAAGGATGGTAAATAAATTCCATTTTCATAAGGCAGCAGGAATAGATGAAATTAGACCTGAAATGGTGAAGTATAGTGGGAAGGCAGGGATGAAATGGCTTCATAGAGTAGTAAAATTAGCGTGGAGTGTTGGTAAGGTACCTTCAGATTGGGCAAAAGCAGTAACTGCCCCTATCTATAAGCAAGGGAACAGGAAGGATTGCAACAACTATCGAGGTATCTCACTGATTAGTATACCAGGCAAAGTATTCACTGGCATCTTGGAAGGGAGGGTGCGATCAGTCGTTGAAAGGAAGTTGGATGAAAACCAGTGTGGTTTCAGACCACAGAGAGGCTGTCAGGATCAGATTTTCAGTATGGGCCAGGTAACTGAAAAATGCTACGAGAGGAATAGGCAGTTGTGTTTATGTTTCGTAGATCTAGAGAAAGCATATGACAGGGTACCGAGGGAAAAGATGTTCACTGTACTGGGGGACTATGGAATTAAAGGCAGATTATTAAAAGCAATCAAAGGCATTTATGTTGACAATTGGGCTTCAGTGAGAATTGATGGCAGAATGAGTTCTTGGTTCAGGGTACTTACAGGGGTTAGACAAGGCTGTAATCTTTCACCTTTGCTGTTTGTAGTTTACATGGATCATCTGCTGAAAGGTATAAAATGGCAGGGAGGGATTCAATTAGGTGGAAATGTAGTAAGCAGTTTGGCCTATGCTGACGACTTGGTCTTAATGGCAGATTGTGCTGAAAGCCTACAGTCTAATATCGTGGAACTTGAAAATAGGTGCAATGAGTATGGTATGAAAATTAGCCTCTCGAAGACTAAATTGATGTCAGTAGGTAAGAAATTCAACAGAATTGAATGTCAGATTGGTGATACAAAGCTAGAACAGGTCGATAATTTCAAGTATTTAGGTTGTGTGTTCTCCCAGGGTGGTAATATAGTAAGTGAGATTGAATCAAGGTGTAGTAAAGCTAATGCAGTGAGCTCGCAGCTGCGATCGACTGTATTCTGTAAGAAGGAAGTCAGCTCCCAGACGAAACTATCTTTACATCGGTCTGTTTTCAGACCAACTTTGCTTTACGGGAGCGAAAGCTGGGTGGACTCAGGATATCTTATTCATAAGTTAGAAGTAACAGACAAGAAAGTAGCAAGAATGATTGCTGGTACAAACAGGTGGGAACAATGGTAGGAGGGTACTCGGAATGAGGAGATAAAGGCTAATTTAGGAATGAACTCGAGGGATGAAGCTGTACGCATAAACCGGCTTCGGTGGTGGGGTCATGTGAGGCGAATGGAGGAGGATAGGTTACCTAGGAGAATAATGGACTCTGCTATGGAGGGTAAGAGAAGTAGAGGTAGACCAAGACGATGATGGTTAGACTCGGTTTCTAACGATTTAAAGATAAGAGGTATAGAACTAAATGAGGCCACAACATTAGTTGCAAATCGAGGATTGTGGCGACGTTTAGTAAATTCACAGAGGCTTGCAGACTGAACGCTGAAAGGCATAACAGTCTATAATGATAATGTATGTATGTTTGTATGTACCAATGCCCATTGGGCATCAATTCTTCCTTTTGCCAGGTCTGTTTCTTCGAGCTGAAAGTTACAGAACTGGGAGTGAAAAATGGCGGTCTTCTTCTATATAACAGAGAAGCTACCATAGGACTTTAGCAAGTCAAACAGTCAACACATCCTTTTACCACAACCCAAGAGCAATTTTCGGAAGTCAAACTGTTAACATGGCCTTTTACCATAACCATACGAGCAACAATTAAAGAAGATATTCAATACAAATTATAAACAACAAATACCTGAAGACCGGTATACAATGTACATAGACTTTTATTCAAGTACGAGTGTTTAAAAAAAAAAAAAGTGCCTCAGCATAGACGCTTTAGGATATTTTTAAATACGTTTATTAGAAAACAAGGTTTTTAACATCATTGTAGACGCGAATTTTAATTAAGTATTCTTCTCACAAATGCCCGAAGATTGTTACAAATACTGACTTTTTATTCATGCCACCTAGAGTCATTACAAAGTATTTCACCATAGACGCTTTTAAATATTTTAAATATGTACTTTAGTATATAAGTTTTTAAACATAATTGTGGACGCAAATTGTAATTTAAGTATCATTCACACATATTACATTACCCCCCTGCCCCCCCTCTCTCTTTTCATTTAAAGCACCTAGAACAATAGTTTTTAGGATCCCATGGGACATAGTGTAGTTTGAAAGTCTAATGTGCTTACTGTACAAATGTTCTCATCTAAGATATTTATATACAGCTGAAGATGACCACTAAGTGGTCGAAACATACCTGTGTGTGTTAACGTATTTTTAATTTTGCCTAAGGCAAAATAAATAAAGTATCGACTAGGTGGCTTTTTAGATTAATTTGTTGATTAAGTGCATGCTATCAACAAACCAGTCACCAAAGACCTTATTTGTACTCACATTTTTTGCAGTAAAAGTACACTTCTGGGTCTCCAAGTCCCACTGTTGAAGGTCTTTTTCTCTCCCTCCAGTTGCAATTATATTACCGTCAGTTGAACATTGCTTCATTTTTTCTAAAGGACCACCTGTATCTATATTACAGTTCCTTTCTTCTTGGAATGCCCACACTTTTATTTTTCCAGATTTAACTGCTGTGAAAATTGTTCTGAAAGGAGATTAAAAATAAAAGGTGTAGTGAAACATGAAATATCAATACGGTCCCCTTTTTATGCCACATCGGTAAGTGCCACAAACTAGTCAGCGGATCCCAGACGTGCACAGTCGCAGTTAAATAAATAATATCTAACTTAAATTACACCCTGGATTTGTGATGAGGCACATATATTTACTACAATGGACAAGTCAAGAAAAAATATAGCTATAAATGATAGTAGGCAGACCATAACGGGATTGAGGGAATCATTTATTACATAAAATAAACAAGACATTAAAATGATCAAACACTACAAGATGTGACATGAATAAGAATATTATTTTCCCAAGTTTCAAAATAAAGTTCACTTTGACTTAAATAAAGAACAGCAATTATGACCTGACACAAGCATTTAATATTAATCACTTTTAACTGGGCTTGTGTGATTACGCTACACTCCTGGCTCACTTTGTTTATTTATTCAACTTTAAAAATGAGTATTTGTCTCGTTAAATGTCTGGCCATTTAATCTGCTATGGTAATGGAGTAAACCATACAGCCAGTGTCTCCACGCCGAGTGTTGAGCGGCAGTAAATAGCCTGACCCACTATTAGGACCAACGGCTAAGGGCAGAGGAGTCCTTATAGAAGGGAAATAGACCCTCGGTGGAGGAAATGCCACTGAAACCCCATATCAACTGTAGTGTCTGTACTCCAGAGGAGCGGCTACAAAAGGCGTCTGTTCCCCATGTTAGAAGCGGCCTAAAGGTTTCAGCTGGCAGTAGCTCTAAAATGCCTTTGGGAGTGGCAAATCCATCGTAATAAAAGCCTTTATGATGACAAGTGTTCTGAGCCTCAGAAAATGCTAGGGCGTTCCCCACAAGCGACGTGCAAAATGCTAGGGCATTCCCCACAACCTATGTGCAGTTCTTTGTGATGCTGGGAGAAATGTGAGAAAAGGGTGACCAGCAACCAAATACATCAAGATAGTGACCACCAATATAGTGACACAAACAGGGAAAGTGGAAGAAATTGTAGATTTTATGGTTGACAAAGATATAGCATTGCTGGGAATCAGTGAGACCAAATGGAAAGGAAAAGGTGAGAGGAAACTCAAGAAGGGATACACCTTATACTATAGTGGAGGATGAGAAGCCAAAAATGGTGTAGGTCTCATAATTAGAAAAGATATAAAGGAATACCTAGAATTGGTGGAAAAACATAAATGACAGGTTGATTAAGGTCAGATTGAGACTTGAAATTGGTGTTACAGATATAATTCAAGGGTATGCTTCACAAACAGGAAATACAGATACAGATTACCTTGAATATCTGGAAGGCCATGTACAGGACAAACAAGTTGTGATCATAGGAAACATGTAGATCAGGAAAGAAAAAAAAGATGAGATTATACGACCATTTGAATATGGGAAGAGAAACAAGGCTAGAGATATTTTGGTAGACCTTTGTAGCAGAAATGAGCTGATCATTGGTAACACATGGCTTCAAAAGAAAAACAGTCAGAAGATAACATGATATAGTTAGGATAACAAAATCAAAACTCTGATAGATTACATTTTGGTCAAGAAAAGTAACAGGAAAATGTTGGTAGATGTAACAGCCCTCCCAAGCGAATCTTTCGAAGGAGATCACAAAGTTGTGACAGCTAGGTTAAAGATGGAAAAGATACAAAAGATGACAGAGATTAAGCAAAAAAATCTAAGGGTGTGGAAATTGCAAGAGAAGGAAATAAATGAAGAGTTCCAGACACGTATCAAAACAAGTATACCTAAGGAAGACATCGGAAGGGTCGAAGAAGAATGGGCATACTTTAAAACAGTCATGGTGGAGTCTGCAGAAAAGACCTGTGGAAGAGTATTAGGAAGGAAGAAGATCAAGAAACGCCTGGTGGAATGACAGAGTAAAAGATATACTGTAGTTAAAAGGAGAAACAAGCTTGGAAAAAATGGCTGAGAAACAGAACAACAGAATGCAAAACAGAATACAGGCACTGCATGAAGGAGTGCTCCAAGGGAGTTCAACAATAGAAAAAGAAATGCTGGCTAAAATTCAATAAATCTCTGCAAGAATATGCAACCGGAAGCAAAAAAGAAAGGCTAAAAAGAAGAAAAACCCAGGTGAAGGTACTAACTTCATTAAAAATGAACAGGAGGAAGTGATGACACAGAAGCAGGATATATTGCAGAGGTGGGAAAAATACTTTGAACAGCTTTACAATGTGCAAAATACCTTGGTACAAGAAGAAATCAAAGAACCAGATTTAGTGCACATGGAAGATAAGGAAAACAAGACATCCACAGCAGAGACTGAATGGGCCACTAAAATAATGAAATGAGGCAAGGCAGCTGGAATTGACGAGGTCACCATAGAAATGATAATAGCAGCAGGTGCAGTCGGTCTACAGTGGTTGTATAGACTCTTCAGGGTGATATGAAGAGAAAAGTATGTTCCAAAAGAGCAGATGAAAGGGGTCATTATACCAATTTTCAAGAAAGGAGAAAGGAAGCAATGTGAAAATTACAGAGGAGTGACACTCATACCTCATACAGCTAAGATCCTTGAAAGAATCTTGGATAAACGAATAAGACAGAGTAGAGGAAAATTGGCAGAACACCAGTATGGATTCAGAAGAGGCAGGTCCACATTTTACCCAATATTTACATTGCATCAAATGATGGAAAGTGTACCAAGAGGAACTCTCCTTCGTCATGAACTTTTAAATTTACAATTCATACAGATCGATCTGCATATATTATATCTTTGTAACATGTGTGTTTTTTCTTCCTATCTTAATAAAGTACAAATGTTGTCCCGTTCCCTTATGGCCCCAGGGAAATGCGAAATTATTTCCGCCCTGGTGGCACCCTCCAAATTGTGTTGGCAAGCCTTCCTCCGACCTGCGCACTTGTCGTGTTCTCTCTCCACCTTGCCCCTCCTCGCCTCTGCCGAGGGATGGCACGGTGCTCGCAGTAAACTTCGTTCAGTTCGCTTGGAGCGAGCAAGCAGCTTGGTCATCTAGCCGCGAGCGTGGAGGTAGGAAAGCTTACCAACCAACGTTAGGCTTAGGGAGGGAGTTGCCTTATATTGAGAATGTAACATGTTTGTTCTCTTGTTAATAGAGGCTAAGAGCCTCAGTAAATAGTAAGAGGGTTTGCTTCTGTAAAAGTTAATGTGTTAACGGGGTTTCTTTTAATTCAACATGTTGTTACTAAAAGGAGTTTGTTAAGAATTGAGAATTGAGAGTTGTAATATTTGAATTGTTGGAGGGCAGGTCCCCCAATGAATACGGACTTTATTTGTGCGCACTTATTATTGTAATAAATGTTCAGCATTACAACGACTCGGTTTTCGCTGACTGCGTTATGGCTCTCCTTGCCCGTCACTGGTATTCAGCCTTCGGTCTTGAAGCCCGCACCTTCCTTATTTCCATATCGCTGCCAATTTTACTTGGTGCAGCAGTCTGGTAGCAGAGCGTGGTTTGTGCTCCTACCAGTTCTTTCGGGCAATTTTGAGTGTGCGTGGTCTCTCTCTCTCTCTCTCTCTCTTTCGGTTACGGTGTTTCTCGTTCAGCTTGGTGGCCGGCGATATCTTTACCATGGCTACTCGAGACGTGGCATATCCTGGGTCTCTTAGAAAAGAAGAGTTGTTATACGAACTGTCAATTCGTAATGTAGAGTCTAAAGGGACAGTTAAAGCGGATGAGTTATTATTACGAACTAATTTAGATAAAATTGTTGTGGTACCCAAGCTCTCTGACGGTGAGGCTGCGAGTGTGGCGTCCCTTATTCAGGCCAATTTGACTGAAATATCCTCAATTATGGATTTTTTAGAGAACGATGTAGCGTCTCTCCATCAGTTAAAACGAGTCCAGGGGCGTCTAACCCATTATGTTTATCGGACGGAAGATTTACTCTCCTTAGAATTAAAGGAGGAACTAGTAAGTCAAATTGGAGCTTTGAAGGACAAGGCGGTCCAACTTTTAGGAAAGGTTGAGGCTTGGTTGGCCGCACTCTCCATTAAATCTAAACCTGTCACTCCTTCTGTTAATCGGGTTGACGAGGAACCCAATAAGGTTATTGGTAATCCTGAGTTGGATGGTGTGCAAGGCTTGCTGGAATCGCAGCAAGGTTCTTTACCTAGGATTCTCCCCCAGGCTAATCTTCCAGTTCAGCAATCGATCTTGCCTTCTGTGAATTTGCCCTTTTCTAGTATCCCTCACCCGTTAAGTAGTATGTTGAAAAACGTTCCTCGTTATTCGGTAAATTCTGCCGATGATGTAGTTACCTTTTTGCGATTTTTTGTGGAATTTCAGGATCATGCTCTTGTGTTCGGGCTAACTCACGTTCAAATATTGCAAATTCTTTATCCGTATACTACAGGGGTGCTTTCCAATAAAATAGTTAGTGCTATTTCTGATCAGTTGTCACTTCAGCAGTTTCATGCTTATTTGCTTACTCATTTTATTCCGGCTAGGGCTCTCAGCTCTCTAGTGCTGAAATTTTATTTCAGGGTTCAACGCTCGGACGAGCCTTTAACAGAATATGTTGCTGATGTTAAATTTTACGCTAGGGTGTTTGCGTTACATTATACAGAAGAGGAGATCGTTCTCACGATCGTAGAGGGCATTTCCCCGTTATACCGCTCCTGTCTTTGTTTTGCTGCTCAACCTCACAGTTTTGCGGAGCTCGAAGCGATAGTGGTATCGGCTGAAGGTGTTCGCCATGCGGACTCACTTCGTATTGCTAGCTTGCCTCCGGTTGGTTCTAATGACAGGGAGTCTGTGGTGGTTCGTAAGCCTAACTTATTAAGAAAGTGTTATAATTGTGGTGCTTCTAATCATTTGCGTAATAAATGCCCCTCTCGGTCTCGTAACAACAGTCAGGGTGCTAGTGCTGGTTCTAGGGTAGAGGTTCCGCCCAGAACCAGTAATATTGTATGCTTTCGGTGCGGGGTCGCAGGTCATCTTGCGCGACATTGTACCACCCATTCAAATAGCTCTTGACTACAGCGGGAGGTGGTGCAGGACAATGGTACCGCCTCGCCTTCCCCTGTTATTAATCAAACATCTTGTTCGTTTGGTGAACCGGCTCCTATTTGCCCTGTGGGCTGTTTAGAGATATCTACGGAAATTAAAGGTTTGAGTCCGTTGGTTGAGGTCGAAATAAACAATGAGCCCATTTCGGCCCTTCTTGATTCTGGTAGTGTGGTGTCATTTATTAGTGAAAGATGGTTTGCTTTACATAAAGCTGTCTGTAAATTTCCTCATTTATCTCCGGTTTTGCATTCATTTGTACCAGCCAATTCTTCCAGAATTGAAGTCCTGGGACTGGTAAAATGTAAAATTCGTCTTTCCAATTTTACTTGGAAATTTTCCTTGTATGTTGCGAGTAATTTACCGTATCCTGTCATTCTTGGTTCAAATTTTTTCGAACATTCTGGTTTAGTCTTAGATATTCAGGAGCGTTCATGTTGGTTTAAGTTTTCACAAATGAATAAAATACCTTTGCACATTAGTAATTCTGCTTCAGCGTCCTCGGTATCGCCGCCTCAGGATGAAGTGGTGTTAGATCTTAGCCATTTGACTGAGGATGAGGCGCAGCGTGTTAGGGAGTTGTGCGAGGCCTACCCGGATGTGTTTACTGAGAAATTGGGGATGACGAATATCTTAGAGTATAAAATAGAGGTCACGGATTCGGTCCCTGTCAGATTTCCGCCCTACCGTTTATCTCCTCCTAAGATGCAGGCATTAAAGGAGATCATTAACAACATGCTTGAGGAAGGGATCATCCGGCCCTCTACTTCGGCTTACTCTTCCCCCATTTTCCTGGTGCCCAAGCCCCAGGGTGGTTATAGGCCTGTTTTGGATTACAGGGCTCTTAATCGTAAAGTGGTCTTGCAGTCTGTCCCGCTCCCGGATTTACATACGTGTTTTTCATGGTTCAAGAGGGCGAGGTACTTCACTGTCCTGGACCTCAATCAAGCTTATTACCAGATTCCGCTCGCGGAGGAGTCTCGTCATCTGACGGCCTTCGCGACGGACTGGAACCTTTATGAATTTTGCCGGCTGCCTTTTGGGATCTCGACAGGCGCCGCCGTTCTCACGAGACTCCTTGATCAGTTGTTTTCCGACATTAAATTTGACTTCCTTTATCACTATCTTGATGACGTAGTTTTGTATTCGGAGACGTTCGAGGATCATCTCCAGCACCTCGATGAAGTATTGTCACGCCTGAGGAAGGCTGGCTTGACAGTCAAATTGTCCAAGGTCTCGTTCGCCAAACCTCAGATGTCCTTTTTGGGGCATATTGTATCCTCTAACGGTGTCTCGGTCGATCACTCCCGCACTCAGGCCATTCAGGATTTTCCTCCTCCGCAGGATGTGAAAGGTGTGTCCCGCTTTGTCGGAATGGTTAACTTCTTCCGAAAATTCGTCCCGAATTTTGCCAGTCGTGCGGCTCCTCTTAATGCACTCCGGCGTAAGGGAGTGAGGTTTCAGTGGGGAGCTTCTCAGCAGGCTGCTTTTGACGATCTCAAGCTGGCCATTTCTAACGCTCCGGTGTTAGCTATGCCGGATTTCACTAAGGTTTTCATAGTGCAAACCGACGCTTCTTCGTCAGCTGTCGCAGCCGTTTTGCTCCAGGAATCTGAGTTAGGGAGACGCCCCATTGCTTATGCTTCACGAGCTCTTACCCCTTTAGAAGCTAAGTACTCCGTGTACGAGCTTGAAGGCTTGGCTGTTCTTTTTGCTCTAGAACGCTTTCGTGTGTACCTAGAGCATGTTAAGTTTGAGCTTGAAACTGACAACCAGGCGTTAAGTTGGGTGCTTGGGAAACCACGGAAAACTGGTCGCTTGGCTCGTTGGGCCATTAGAATTTCCGCCTTTCAATTCAACGTCCGTCATATTCGGGGCTCTGAGAACGTTGTAGCGGATACTCTCAGCAGGATGTTTTCTGAACAACCTATTCTTGATGACGAACCAGGTCCTTCTGAGTCCTCTCTAGCAATATCTTTGGTTGGAGCGATTTTATCTGATACCCCTCTCTTGTATCACGATATAGGTAAATTTCAATTGGAAGATCCGCTCTTGGCTCCTATCGTCCAAGACTTGAAGGATGGGAAAATTGTCGATCCGTATGTATTGAGGAATGGAGTTCTTTGTTGCCCCTCCCGTCATGATCGTAAGATGAAGGTTGTAATTCCATCTGTGTTGGTCCCTATGATCTTTAAGTATTTTCATGAAACTCCCCTCGCAGGTCATCAGGGAGTATTTAAAACAAGGGAGAAGATCAGAGAAAATTTCATCTGGAAGGGAATGGACGGAGACGTTCGCGAACTTGTTAAGGCTTGTAAGATTTGTAGGATTAGTAAGCCATGTGTTAATTCTCGGGTTGGGTTGCTATCCTCTACCCAAGCTACCCGTCCTATGCAACGTCTATATGTTGATTTCGTAGGACCTCTCCCGAGATCAAAATCTGAATCAAATAGGTTTATATTGGTCTGCGTGGATGGCTTCACTCGTTTTACATGGTTATTTCCGACGAGGATGGCCAACGCTGAAACAACCATTAGATGTTTAAAAACCATATTTTCATCATTTGGTCCTAGCCAGTATTTGGTTTCAGACAATGCTAAAGCCTTTACGTCTAATCTATTTAAGAACTTCTGTTTTAGCCTGTCGATTACTCACGTCACGACTTCCCCTTACTACCCCCAGCCTTCGTACGCGGAGAGAGTTAATAGGAATTTACGCTCGGCCCTCATTGCTTTCCATCACCACGATCTTCAGAGGTGGGACACCACTTTGCCGTGGCTGGCTTATGCTTTTAATACTGCGGTGCATGAGGCGCACCAGTTTTCCCCTTTCTCTCTCATGTTTTCGTTTCTTCCGAACTCGCCGCTTTCCAATTTGTGGCATATTGATGATTTGTTGCCTGAGAGGGTGGATCCTCTTAATATTCGCGCGAACTGGAAGAAAGCTAAAGAGAATCTTCAGATCTCCTACCAGAGGAAGAAGGAGCGCTACGATAAGGGGCGTCAGCCTACCAGCCTGGCTGTCGGGGATGAGGTATTCATTAAGAATTTTGTTCCCTCTGGGAAGTTGGCACCCAGGTTCCGTGGTCCTTTCCGGATTATTGATTTTCTTACCCCGGTCACCCTGTTGGTGAGAGACCCCGTGACCGAGGGAGTTTTTCGTGTTCATCTTTCTCAGCTTCAATCTGCTCAATGAAGTTTTTGCTTTAATTGGTTGGCGAGAACCGATACGTCTGTGGTGTTAATGTTTGCGGGGTTTGTTCCCCTGTTGTTTTGCTAACTTCTGTATTTTATAGGGAGTTGTATTTTACTTAGTCTGTAAGAGTTTTTAAATTTGGTATGTGAGCCCTCCTGCAGCCCTACCTAGCCTCCTACCTCCACGCCCGGCGCGCTGACCCGGGATTGTCTTCCTCCACCTTGACTCTTACATCTTATCGGCTCTTGTGAAGACAAAACTGCTGGCCTTAAACTTGTATGTTTCAGCATTATGGAGGTTCCATCTTCACCGTCGCTCCGTGAGAAGGGCCCCTCATGTGGGCGTGTTTTGGCATGCGCTGACTCCATCGGCCGTCCTTCCGGGCCGTTTTTCTGCATGTTGTATGTTTGGCGCTGGCTAGCATTCGCCGCCAGTTGTGGCACGCATCGTCCATCTGGCTTATTGCATCTTGGTGTGCCTGGTTGCCGTGTGTTCGGCATTCGTCATTCATTTCGAGCTATGCCAGTTTCGTCCTCACTTGGACTTGCAAGCCGGTAGCTCGCCCGGCGATTCTCCTTCAACTTATTCTAATCTTCGAGATGTGCATCTTGAAATATGGATTTTCACGGACTGGCTTTTATTGCCTTTCGCCAAGCTAAAAGGTGTTTACCTAATGAAATGTTAGGCCAGTTGTTGGTGTATCCTAAGCAAAGACTCTTTCTCCAAGCGTTTTTAATTGCTTAAGCAAACTGTTATTTATTTGTTTGGAAAAAAGAACCTTTTATCAAGAGCTCTTGTGGTGTCTAAAGTAAAAGGAGAAAGACTTTTTCCAACCTGGTTGGAAACTTAGGGAGGGAGGTCTGTACCAAGAGGAACTCTCCTTCGTCATGAACTTTTAAATTTACAATTCATACAGATCGATCTGCATATATTATATCTTTGTAACATGTGTGTTTTTTTCTTCCTATCTTAATAAAGTACAAATGTTGTCCCGTTCCCTTATGGCCCCAGGGAAATGCGAAATTATTTCCGCCCTGGTGGCACCCTCCAAATTGTGTTGGCAAGCCTTCCTCCGACCTGCGCACTTGTCGTGTTCTCTCTCCACCTTGCCCCTCCTCGCCTCTGCCGAGGGATGGCACGGTGCTCGCAGTAAACTTCGTTCAGTTCGCTTGGAGCGAGCAAGCAGCTTGGTCATCTAGCCGCGAGCGTGGAGGTAGGAAAGCTTACCAACCAACGTTAGGCTTAGGGAGGGAGTTGCCTTATATTGAGAATGTAACGTGTTTGTTCTCTTGTTAATAGAGGCTAAGGGCCTCAGTAAATAGTAAGAGGGTTTGCTTCTGTAAAAGTTAATGTGTTAACGGGGTTTCTTTTAATTCAACATGTTGTTACTAAAAGGAGTTTGTTAAGAATTGAGAGTTGTAATATTTGAATTGTTGGAGGGCAGGTCCCCCAATGAATACGGACTTTATTTGTGCGCACTTATTATTGTAATAAATGTTCAGCATTACAACGACTCGGTTTTCGCTGACTGCGTTATGGCTCTCCTTGCCCGTCACTGGTATTCAGCCTTTGGTCTTGAAGCCCGCACCTTCCTTATTTCCATAGCGCTGCCAATTTTACTTGGTGCAGCAGAAAGGTATTGGGAATATGGAAAGGACATGATAGTAATGTTTCTAGAATGGTTTTCCGTGGTTTCCCATTTTCACACCATGCAAATGCTGGGGCTGTACCTTAATTAAGGCCACGGCCACTTCCTTCCAACTCCTAGGCCTTTCCTATCCTATCGTCGCCATAAGACCTATCTGTGTCGGCGCGACATAAAGCCCCCAGCAAAAAAAAAAAAAAAAATGTTTCTAGATACTGAAAAGGCATATGACAGTGTCCCAAGGAATCTGGTATGGAAAACAATGACAGAGGCACAAATTGGGAATGAAACAATGCAGATGGTAATAGCATTGTATCAAAATTGTGAAAAACTGTGTTAGAACCAAAGTGGGTCAAAATTAATGGTTCAGAGTTGAAAGAGGCTTAAGACAGGGAAGTGTATTGTCTCCCTTACTCTTCATTATCATCATGGATAGAATTTTACATAATATCAAGAAGGTGAGGGGTGAGCAAGTAAAGTCTATGCTCTTTGCAGATGACATTGTAGTTTGGGGAGATAATGAAGAGGAAGTACAGACACAAGGTGATTTATGGAATGAGGAGATAAGAAATTTTGGAACGAAGATCAGTACTGCGAAAAACAAGACTTTGATCATGACGAGAGGTAACAGAAAATCCAGAGAGTGATAAAAATAGGAAATGAACCTCTTGAAGTAGTGAAAAATGTTTAATATTTGGGCAGTGTGACGTTTGAAGATAGAAATTTGGATGGAGAAATTGATTTAAGAATACAGCAGTTTGCAAGTTTCTACCAGTGTGTGAGAGACATTGTATGGAACAAAGGGTAGAAATTCAGTACGAGTTACATTACTTTTATAGCATGATAAGGATGTAATATGTTGGAAATCTTAAGTGAGCTTGCATCCGGGAGATAGTAGGTTCGAATCCCACTATCGGCAGCCCTGAAAATGGTTTTCCGTGGTTTCCCATTTTCACACCAGGCAAATGCTGGGGCTGTACTTTAATTAAGGCCACGGCCGCTTCCTTCCAACTCCTTGTCCTTTCCTATCCCATCGTCGCCATAAGACCTATCTGTGTCTGTGCGACGTAAAGCCCCTAGCAAAAAAAAAAAAAAAAAAAATCTTAAGTGGAATACCTTGTAGAGGAGAGATGGGTTCACTGCGACAGCTAAGAACCCACCCGCCGTCCCCCAGAAGTAATTTTGCTTTTATAACCTAATACAATTCATCACGTGCCATAGTCCATCGCCTATGTTGCAGCATTTCCATTGGGTGAGACACAATGGGATATGACGTCACTCGTAGCAATGACGTAAATGAATTCCGTTACCAACCCGCGCACAAGAAATATACAACTGCCCAGACCAATGGAGGTTTCATGCGGGATACTAGATGCCTAGGGCCACTTTGCGGCTTCTAACCTGGGGGCTTACGCACCCAGACCCCCTCTGCTTGATCCAGACCAATGGTCTAAACAATCCAGACCAATGGCTTTGTCACTGAATAATGGTCTAATCAATCCAGACCAAAGGAGGTGTCACGCGGGATACTAGAGGCCTAGGACCGCTTCGCGGCTTCGAACCTGGGGGGCTTACTCCCCCAGACCCCCTTTGCTTGATCCAGACCAATGGCTTTGTCACAGACCTATGGTCTAACCAATCCAGACCAATGGCTTTGTCACTAACCTACCCTAACCAATCCAGACCAATGGAGCCACTTGGTGGCTTCTAACCTGGGGCTTACACCTCCAGACCTCCTTTGCTTGATCCAGACCAAAGACCTAACCAATCCAGACCAATGGCTTTGTCACGAGATTCATAAATTCAAAAGTAGTGCCGCTGCACTAGGACTAGTTCTTTATATGAACAGTTGACAGCTCTGTCCACCGCACGATCAAGCCCTTCGCGAGACGCGAACGAGAGAGAAACAAATGACAGTGCAATCGCGCCTAGATGCGTGCGCTGGAAAATGTAACCTGTTCTGAAGTTTTGCCGAACAAAGATGTGCCAATGAAGTGCAAGAAAGTTTTATACTCGTCTTTATTATAAACCTATACTGACCTATGCTTCAACAGCCTGGACGTTGACTAAGCAGAACCAAATTAAGATGTAAGCAGCTGAAATGAGGAAATAAGGAGAAGTGTAGGAGTGTGTAAACTTCAAGAAGAGATTGATGTAGCAAAGCTAAAATGGTTTGGACACATGATGAGAATGCCAGGAGAGAGAATACCAAAGAGAACATTCATGGATACAGAGACTGGAAAGAGGCCTAGGGGTGGCCTAGAATGAGATGGAGGAGCTCTGTTGTGGACTGTATTGCAAATAGAGGAGTCGATAGCAATTAAGTACTAGAAGAGGAATGGTGGAAAGATCAAGTAAGGTGGAGGGCTTTGGTACACTACCCTACCCAGAGAGAATCTGGAAAAGGGAATTGAAGAAGAAGAATTGTCTCGTTCCTGCGCACTGAATATTGCAGTGGAGATTCTAATCTGTCACATTATCTAACTGCTTCAGGAAAATTTCTACGCCAATGGTACACAAATACCTGAGTGCAGTGGTGTATTCAACTATATACAACTCTCACCAGAGTAACAAACAAGAATGAATGAAAATGTGGGTTGAAACCACACACTACAAATTACATCAATAAAATATACAAACAAATCAAAGAACATTCACATGTTGTCATATTTTCCACGTACACAAAAACCAAGCATGAAACATTCGTATTGGTTCACTCAAATAACTCCGATAGAAGGAAATCAAATAACAGCACACCCTATAAATAACACATGTTGCACAAAAACCATCGGACATCTGAATCAACTCAACCCCTATTCAACATGGATATCCTGAAATAAAACACATGACACAAATAAATAACACAGCGGACCTTAAGTCATTCATTAATTCAATGTTGGTTCCTGAAAATAATCACATGACATGAATATAAGCCACACCTGATTCCACACCGAAAATGGACAACTCAAATGGTACACTCAAAACTATTAAATCTCGAAAAATGCAAATCTTAATAACGCTGACATTGATACACAATCAGCACAAAAACTCCTTGGTAGACACCAATAAATTGCATGCCAGTTATTAATTGCCTTCATTACTCCTATATTTGAGTGGGTGGAGAACCACAAGGGCCTCCTGTAAGGAGTGACTGCTCGTATTAAGTCTCATCCAAACGAGTCGCATCTAGTGAACATGGACAGCCGGAGACCCCAGCCATGTCTGAAGAGTCTTTCTTTTTCACATCTTCAATGTGCTAGTAAATCTTCTGATACGCCTTTATCATTTAAACACTTATACATGCTAACTGCACCAAGATTCAACTGTGCAACACTGAGCACAAGAGGCAAGTGCCTAATCAACTATAACACAATTAAAATTGAAATAATTCATAAGGAGATTCCACCTATTCAATACCAAAGAATAAGAAATGTAGTGAATTACATTCTCATTTAATAATAATTAGAAATGGTACCGGTTTCGACCCTAGTCCAGGTCATCATCAGCCGATTAAGAAATGGAAAACAATGCATAGGATCAGTAGAAGAGGCAATATGAAAAGGAAAAGAACGCATGCATGGTTCAGCTGAGGATGACCATATGTAAAGGGTCGAAACTGGTCCTGTAGCATAATAAGTGCAATAAACAAGTATCAATAGGTGGAAATCCTTTCCTATTTCTAATTGAGGAATGGTCCCCTGCGAAATGTGAACAGCTTCAAATAACTGGGCGCTACATTACAGTTTTCTGGCAAGGATTTTACGCTGCATATTAGGGAAAAAGTAAATGCAGCAATAACGGCAATGAATGACATCCGGTTCCCACACAGGCTATCACTAAAGACAGCCTTGGAACTGTTTAAACTGAAGGTAACACCCATTATAGCTTACGGCCTTGAAATCGTATGTCCTCATTTAAAGAAGAAACACTTAGTGTTAATAGAAAAGTTAAGGCAACTTTCTTGAAGAACATTATGTGTGTTTCTAAATACACCCTTTCACATCTGGTTTATGAGTTAAGAAGGGAACTGTTCTACACAGAGGATCTTCGGCTACAAATGCCTCTTCTGTCCATACAACAATATGATCAATTACTGAATGAACCAAAATTTAAAAAGAATAGCATATGGAGAGACTTTTATGCTACTGATGCAATGGTCTATAAAGACCGGATGCAAAAAGAGTATGACCTAAGACACCTAGTCACTAGGTACGCCGTACATGGTTTTCACTATAAACTGTGTATAATAAAGCAGTTTCATCAGCCTGATCCGAACTGTGTGTGTGATTGCTGTGGAAACCCTTGTGATCGATATCATGCTTTGTACCATAGGCTTTGATGAGAATCATGGAAGGAATTTTGTTCAGACAAGCATTAGTTTGTGTAATTTAATTATTATACTATTGTGACATGTTATTATTGCTCTACACAACTGGCTGCAATAAATGTTCTATTATTTAAGTAAGAGAAGGGAGAAAACTAGACTTATAAGATTATATAGAGCCTATACAGGAGAGGAAGCATGGAGGAAATCCGTGAGAGGCTTCAGTTGGAAAGTAATTATATCGGCAGGGCTGACCACAAGTATAAAATTAGGCGGGATTTTATCAGAAATGACTGGCAGTAAATTTTCATTCATTGGGAAGGGCGTGAAGGAGTGGAAAAGTTTAGCTGGGGAAGTGTTTGATCCTTTTCCAAAATCTGTACAGATATTCAAGAAAAGAATAAACAGCAACAAAGAAAATAAATGTTAGAGAGCATTTGACCTGTGTGCGTTATTGTAAATAAAGAATTTTTATGAATAAATTAATTCCATCCCCTTGTCTATGGAGATTGGACAGCTGAAGTAGGGGACTGCCTGTAGGGGTGAAGTACAGTGGGGACTTTCAAGTGCCCTGGCAGCGCTACGCTAGCTGTGAAGGCCCTTCAGGAGCTCTGAAAAGCAGTGGCAAAAAGAACTCTGGTTAAGATGCAGCAGGCTGTTATGCACGTTAGATACCAAAATAGGTTAAGAAGCAATGTAAATTTAAATCTTATAGGAGTTGTATATTTGAAGTGATTCAACATACTGTATATGAGTTGATTATGTGTGTAAGTACAGAAGATATGAGTAGAATCTTGTAAATAATATAAATTTATTAAGGACGAGCTGTGTGTTTAATAGAAAAATTGTTAATGTAAATTGTATAATACTGTATTTTAGGAAAATGTCTTCTTTTCTTTTTAATTTAAAATTTAGTTGTTGAGAACAATGTTTTTTCATGTATCATTTGCCACCGAGGTAGACACCTCATTTGCAAAAATAGTATTTTGATTTGATTTGACTGTTTTCCAGTTTTAATTTTTCTTAAGTATGTTATCAGCAGTGAAAACATATACCATTGTAGTTTGCAGAGTATTGATGTGTAAATTATCATTCACGTAAACACCAATGTATTTATAAATTTGCTGATGCACGCATGTTAACAGCTTATTATTTGAATCAGCTGATGTGACACATGGCAACACAGCTCAGCTGTTCCAAGTTTATGCCTAATGTGTCATGTTCATACTTTTGAAAGTAGCACTGTAATGAAGCTGATGTAAAGGAAGAGGTTAACATACTGGTGCCAGAATGTAACTGGTGAAGGTCTGAGAGAACAGAACAAGTTTGTGCAATATATGCCAATATTTATTTATTTATTTTGTGTCAGTGTTGAAAAAACGTAAAATATAAATAAGATATTATATATAAACAAAACACAGTACATCTTATGTCACAAACATGTTTCACACGAAGTCTGCCCAGAAATGGGCAACAGCAATTCCCGCAGGACTGACAGTCATAAAGATAGTTCGTTGCTCTCCACAATTGCAGAAGTCTGACTGATCTTTCAAATAAACCCATTTTTTTAGGTTATCCTTAGATTTACTAACTCCACTCCTCAAACGATTCAGTGCTTTCAGATTGTCCATTTCAAATTATGACCAGGGGGTAGAGATTCAGAAGGCACCATCCAGTCGTCAGAAAGATGCTCCATTTTTGCTCGCCACATATCACAACGTGTTGGTAAGAGATATCAGAAAGTATGGATGAGAAACGTGCATACCTTACTGAAGAGCAAAATATGTTTGATCATGTGGTGATTGACTGATTGCGACTGTTGCTGTAAGGAGCAAAACAGCGTGATTATCAGCCTGGTGGAGTAGTCAGAAGCCACGTTGGATCAAGGTATAGTCAACATAACAGAAGGTGGTCAGATTGTAGAGCAGTGAAGAACATAACGTAGATTTTGGTGAAAGCCTACACCCATGCAACCCATACCATGCACCCAACTGCTAGGCTTCCAATGAGAACATCAAGTACAGTACTTCGATTGAGAAACAGGGATGTCAAGATGGAACAAAAAGATATGTTAGGAATACATGACAAAAAAACAATAAGGAAGTAGGATTTCCATCAAAACTTTGGTGTACAGTGCACAGACACTGATTAGTAATACTTCCACTTTGACAGTGTATTTTCACTTCACACTCCAAAACCCCTTGCAAGATAAATGGATCTGCTCCACCTCTCAAGCCTTATTCTGCTACTCACAGACTTACCATACATTATCAAACGTCTCTGCCAATAAGAGAATGGTAACAATAATAAATTTAATTAATTAATGATGATAAAATTGCATAATGTGCATTAAACAGATCGAAATTTTGTTAGTAACATCTTGCTTTCTCTACATACTAACATAATAAAATTAATATATTTTCAATAGAAAAATGGTTATTTCATTTCAGTGACTAAGGATATTAGGCTAAACTGTTAGTAAAGATAAGTGTCAATGGATCTTGTGGCATCAGTTCTGTTTGGTGTAGGCTATTTGAAAATAATATGAGGCAAAACATTACAAGATCTTGGATTAAAATCAAAGCAGTTTTCTGAAGGTAGAAATTTATAAACCAAAGTTGGTCCCAAATTCATTGACATATGCCCCATTAAAAGGAGCACTTTAAGTAGCTCATCTCTGATTGTTGATAAAAGATAACCAGAAACTTAGAAGAAGAAAAAACTGTCCAGAGAATAACTAATAAAAGTTCTCTATGCACAAAAGAGCAAAATTACATGGAGCATGCCAACGTTTGCACCAATTTACCTATAGCTAGCATGATAGCGGGACAGCTGAGCAGAGTAGGCTTTGGCTTAACAGTGTCCACCATGGCACACAAGCCAACTATCTCCAGTTCATTTGCAGGCACCGTCATATGCTATTAGATATGTTCATTATGGTACAAGGAAGGAGTAGAGGTGCAAAAATACTAGGTTTTTGTACTATTACCTGACATACAGAACACTGAAGAGTACACTATATAGGACTGGTAGAGCACATGGCGACCATGTTTACTTGGTGACGAAGGGGTGATGAGGTCATAGGGTGTTAGAGAGATAAGGAATTAATATCCAAAAACTAAGTCCGAATTAACGTTACTGCATATGTGCGACTAATTTAATTATTTAACATTTCACCGTGGAAAAGAAAAATAATCGTGACGTCAGAAGTATGACGTCACACCACGCCGTGTACCCCAATGGACAGTACGTGGTACACCTGCGAGAATGTGACATAAGCAAGGGCCGCCAATCCCTACTCGAGGAAGGAAGGGAGCGTAACACCCACAGTCCTTATGAGCTTGGGTTCATCTTAATATACACATATGCGTGGCTCGTAATGGATTATAGAAAAAAATGCATAACCATGGCGAAAAAACATTGTGAAATTTTAAAGTACAAATGTAATCATATGATTCACTTTCTTCGCCGATAAACAGGTAAGTACTGGTGTTAGGGGTTGAAGGCAATCGCCAAGTGGTTACAATCATTAGGTTGGTACTTCTCATGCGCATATGTAGATCGAAGATGGAGAAGCAATTACTTGCAGCAATTACCACGTGGTTGTGATAGTTGTGCCATTACTGTCAATTCAAGTTATCATATTTATTTAATGGTTCGTATATGCACATTGTGCGGCATTATGCAGTTAACTAATTAAGGAATGATTTGTACCTTCAAGGTGGATGTATGTGCGCTTTTGGTGTTTAATTGCATATCAAAGCGAGATGAAACTAACCTCGAGTGCTTTCAAATGAATGCTAGCTAGCTTCGTAGGTGATTGCAAGATCAGCTTCATTTCCCGTATCAAATCCTATTTACAATTAATCAATAACAGTAAATTTCCACCTTTTTCATACTTATGTTTACATTAAGAAAATCAGTTAATCATTTATAGTACATGTTTTATTCCATTTGGAACATCTTCAGCTGTTTTACAATGCTTTATGAAACGATACGTGACACAGAGATGAGGAGAAATCCTTCCTTTATGCTTGCCAGGGACCCACCGACCCATCCAGAAAAGTGTTATTACCCACACAGAAAACGGAGGCTACATTACATTGCAAGTTCATACAGTAGCAAGAATAGGAAGTAGGCCTAGTGTGTTCAAATGGTACTCACAGAAGATTATTTAGGTTCCATTGCACGTACTGCCAGCATCGTCTACGAACAATGAATCAATAATAGTAAATTTCCACCTTTTTGATATATTTGCATTAAGCAAATCAGTTTTTAATCATTTACAATACATGTTTCATTCCATTTGGTTTACAACGCTTAGGTGAAATTACAAAGTAGGCCTATTTATCTTCTTAAAGAACCTCTTAATGAGTACCTTGTTTTACTTAAAATCTACGTGAATTTAAAAATTAAAATAATTAAAATCAATGTGGATGGTTGAATGGGAAGGAAAATGGATTTAATTATTTTAGCCTATTGCGGTTAGAGGCGCGCAGCTGTGAGCTTGCATCCGGGAGATAGTGGGTTCGAATCCCACTGTCGGCAGCCCTAAATATGGTTTTCCGTGGTTTCCCATTTTCATACCAGGCAAATGCTGGGGGGCTGCACCTTAATTAAGGCCACGGCCGCTTCCTTCCAACTCCTAGGCCTTTCCTATCCCATCATCGCCATAAGACCTATCTGTATCGTTGCAACGTAAAGCCATTAGCATTTTAACCTATTTTAAAACTATATTCATTTGAACAGATGTTAAAAAATGTTTTTGTTTCCAGCATTTTTTCCACTATGATGTATGATATTACTTCATTACTTCACAAGACAGAAGGCTGTATCAGCCATTGCTCCTCCAAGGACACAGTAAATATGTCAACAACAAGATTTCGGGGAAGCTCTTTTAATAATAGTATGACAGCAATCAGCTTCAGGGATCCTGAATTAATCCAATTCAAGAAATACTTTTATAAAATTGAAACAAACAATATTTGCTTTGGAAAGAGCAAGTGAAGAGAACATCCTTGTAAAATATAGAACAGTGACAAAGGAAAATTATTTTTCAGAAACCTTTTGTTAGTAGACGAGTAGAATATCATACATCATAGTGAAAAAAGTGCTGAAAACAAAAACATTTTTTAACATCAGTTCAAATGAATAGATATAGTTTTAAAATAGGCTAAAATAAATTCATTTTCCTTCCCATTTCACCACCCAATTCAATCATCCATATTGATTATTATTATTTTAATTTTTAAATTCACGTAGATTTTAAGTAAAACAAGGTACTCATTAAGAGGTTCTTTAAGAAGATAAATAGGCCTACTTTGTAATTTCACCTAAGCGTTGCAAATCAAATGGAATGAAACATGTATTGTAAATGATTAAAAACTGATTTGCTTAATGCAAATATATCAAAAAGGTGGAAATTTACTATTATTGATTCATTGTTCGTAGATGATGCTGGCAGTAAGTGCAATGGATAACTAAATAATCTTCTGTTAGTACCATTTGAACACACTAGGCCTACTTCCTATTCTTGCTACTGTATGAACTTGCAATGTAATGTAGCCTCCGTTTTCTGTGTGGGTAATAACACTTTTCTGGATGGGTCGGTGGGTCCCTGGCAAGCATAAAGGAAGGATTTCTCCTCATCTCTGTGTCACGTGTCGTTTCATATCTTTTGTACATGCATTTCTGATTCCTAAACATGCACCCGCGTTCATAAATTGGGAACTGTAAATTGCTACATAATGCTCGGGCACTCAAGCGGTATCGAAGTGATCTATGTTTTCTACCTTTGTTATTAAATTCCAGTATTTTAGTGGTTCATTGTGATTTCTATGGTGAATTTATATCATCAGTATGCATTATGTGATGTGAAGTGCTCATTTTCTGCTGCAACCCATGGGGTGCTTAGTTTGTGTTTTTATGTAGGCCTTATTTAAATGTCAGATGTTGGCTCGCGACGTCATAGTTTCATCATTGCTGACCTTCCACAGGTTGAAGGGATGAACTACGACGTCATAAACATGGCTACCATGGCAAGAGAGTCGTAGCGCTTGGCAAACAATTGCATTTAATAATTACTTACAAATTGCGGTAGAAATATAATAACCGGTACTCAAGGATTATTACATAAAATGTTACTTTAAATACTGCTATTCTCACCTTAAAATGATCGTGGAAGAGAGATGTGTTCAATACACTTGCCAGGAACCAACCCCCCCCCCCCCCCCCCCTAGAAGTGCATTTACTTTCATAACTACAAATACTTTTTTAGACGCCATACTCCATTGCTTATAACGGTGATTGGTTCACGTATGGAAGAGGATGACGTCATTGACACTTAGGATGAGGCCAAGATTTTGCAACCAACCACTGCAGAACAAAAATGAAGTGGCCAGGGGAGTTTAAAGGCCGCGGCGCATACTATTCACACAGCAAGAAAAAGGTAGTTTAGTAGTTGTAACCTATCTTTGCACATCCAGGCCAATCTCTGTCATGAGAGGCTCTTTTCTATCGCCGCGGCGCATACTGTCCGCACGGCAAGAAAAAAAAAGTACAGCCATATCAAACCAACAACCAACAATTGGCAATATTGTCGTTCCTCTCGGCGCTCGCTCTCAGTGCTACTAGTGCGACAGTCAACTCGCGTGCGCCACTAGTGGTAGCTTGTGTTACCAAACCTTGAGTACCGATTACTACAGTTCTGCCCAAATTGCAAAAAATCAATGTTTGCATATAAGTTCCTCTTTTGGACATGGTAGAATTCGCCCTTTAGGTTAAACTATTTCTGAAAACGAAAGTGGAAATAGTCGGATTGTGTACCGGACCAATCACAGCTTTAATGTGGCTCTACAGCTCTGCATTCGGGAGGCAGCAGGCTGGTTCTCCCATCGGCTGTCCTGAGAATGGTTTTCCATGATTCTTCATTCTCCTCCACAAAGGCAAATGCCACGACAGATACTTTTACAGGCCACGACCGCCATCCCTTCACCTTCTCCGCGTCTCAAACCTTATTGGCCTGAGAGAGGGCAGAGCCCTCTTGGAATGAAACCAAACACCATGGCACAACAGCCCTGAGGGGCCATGTCCTACCAAGCAACCTCTGCTCAAACTGCAGGCCTGCAGATTACGAGTCGTCGTGTAGTCTGTACGACGAATCCTCTCCACCGTTATTCTTGGCTTTCTAGACCGGAGATGCTATCTTCCTGTTAGATAGCTCCCGGATGGTAACCACGTAACCAAAGTTGGGCCCAAATTCATTGATATTGCCTTACCTAGGAGCACTTAAAGTAGTCGATCTACTCTAACTGGTGATAAAAATATAGGCAGTAACCAGTCCTCATATACAGGCAAAAGTCCCCGACCTGGCTGGGAATCGAACCCGGGACCTCCGTGTTAGAGGCAGGCGCGGTATCAACTATACTGCGGGGCCGGCTCTAGGAGTGAAAGCTGCTAAATAAATAAAAAAGCAGGGAGAACTTTTCTGTCAAATCAATCTAAGGAATAGCTAGAGGTCAGTAATGTACCTGTACGCCTGAGCTGCTTTTCTTTTATCACAATGTGTTATTATGAATAAAATGTTAAAACTACTTATTATACTTACCCCTTGACTCTTCCTACGCCACATATAGGTCCACTGCCCAATTTAAAATCCAGAGAAGATGTAAAACCTCGATATTCTGTGTCGTATACTTTAACAGTCTGATTGGCCAATCCAAGAATGATATCCGATTCTTCTGAATCACCCCACGACATTGCTGTTATTTCACTATCTTTATTCAGCACTTCAACTTTCTGAAGATTCTTCGCAATCCCTTTCCACTCGTCATCTATAATCTCAACTTTGATTCCTAAAATATATGCACAAAATTAATCAAAGGTCATAACTCAAATATATTAATACAGTCATCTCACTTTTTGAATAATTCATTTTTCTTTGTTTCCTCTGTAACTAAACAAAATATATTGTAAACATAGCAAAAGAAACATAACCTTCAATTCGCAATTATAGTCCCAGAGAATCAGAGGACAAACATCTTGTTCCCACAAAAATCAACAGATTACAGAAATTACCTTTTAAGATGCCTAATTTTCCACCCACAAAAACATTGAAATCTCTTTTATAATCCATCTTTATCACAACCATACCAAGCACACGAAACCCACGTGCATTTTCTTTGAACCACCGCCGTCTCGATCTATTCTACCCTCTTTGGTCTCGATCCTGCGCAGCGTTGCCAACTGAGGCTGTAGGCCAGAGCTGATTTAGAGAACGAGTGGTAGTATGCAGCGTAAGTTCAATACAACGGGAATAAGTAGGATAAACTATTATACCGTAGTAAGCATTGTATTACTTTTACTACTACTACTACTATTCTCGTTTTCATTCCCCACCCTGAAGGGTTGGGGCGGGCCACCTAAAGGGTTACGCCCTCGCTCTGGCCAAGAGGTGCGGGCGGATCAAGGAGATGTGTGTAAAAGGGAAGGTGGGTAAACGAAGTGAGAAATGATAGCGTATGTGTTCGAAGAGGAAAAGTTAGATAGATGGGAAGTAGAATTGTGGAATAGGGAGGTACGTGTGGACGGTTTTAATATATGACTTAAGAAAGACATGACGGAACTGAAGGAAGAAAAGTTTTTAGCAAGGCGGTGATGAGGGAGTTGAAGAGCAAGGAGATGAAACACCGATGACAAGGTTACAAGAGAAGTGAGTAAGAGTCGGAAAAGGTCAGCTAGGGACGGTGGTGGCGAAAAGAAGAAATTAGTTGGAGGAGGGGGTGGACTAACGGGTTGAGGTGGTGGAACGGGAGGAAGGGTTGGCCGGGGTCGACTACGGATGGTGTAGGTTTGAGAGCGTGCTGGTAGTGAACGAGAAGGCTCCACCCTATATCGATGACCGTAGATGGGGGCTCCGGTGGCAATGAGGCGCTGGACGTCGGCGATAGTCGGGAGGAGGAGACGTACCATATACACTGACTGACAGTGACAATGCAACACCAAGGAGGAGTGGTTCGAAAGGGATGAAAGTTGGGGAAAAAACAGAGACGGCACGGATGAATAATTGAAGTTTATTTCAAACCGATATGCAGCTTACACAATGCGCACGGCATCGACTCAGTAGGATGTAGGACCACCGCGAGCGGCGATGCACGCAGAAACACGTCGAGGTACAGAGTCAATAAGCGTGCGGATGGTGTCCTGAGGGATGGTTCTCCATTCTCTGTCAACCATTTGCCACAGTTGGTCGTCCGTACGAGGCTGGGGCAGAGTTTGCAAACGGCGTCCAATGAGATCCCACACGTGTTCGATTGGTGAGAGATCCGGAGAGTACGCTGGGCACGGAAGCATCTGTACACCTCGTAGAGCCTGTTGGGAGATGCGAGCAGTGTGTGGGCGGGCATTATCCTGCTGAAACAGAGCATTGGGCAGCCCCTGAAGGTACGGGAGTGCCACCGGCCGCAGCACATGCTGCACGTAGCGGTGGGCATTTAACGTGCCTTGGGGTACGCACTAGAGGTGACGTGGAATCATACGCAATAGCGCCCCAAACCATGATGCCGCGTTGTCTAGCGGTAGGGCGCTCCACAGTTACTGCCGGATTTGACCTTTCTCCACGCCGACGCCACACTCGTCTGCGGTGACTATCACTGACAGAACAGAAGCGTGACTCATCGGAGAACACGACGTTCCGCCATTCCCTCATCCAAGTCGCTCTAGCCCGGCACCATGCCAGGCGTGCACGTCTATGCTGTGGAGTCAATGGTAGTCTTCTGAGCGGACGCCGGGAGTGCAGGCCTCCTTCAACCAATCGACGGGAAATTGTTCTGGTCGATATTGGAACAGCCAGGGTGTCTTGCACATGCTGAAGAATGGCGGTTGACGTGGCGTGCGGGGCTGCCACCGCTTGGCGGCAGATGCGCCGATCCTCGCGTGCTGACGTCACTCGGGCTGCGCCTGGACCCCTCGCACGTGCCACATGTCCCTGCGCCAACCATCTTCGCCACAGGCGCTGCACCGTGGACACATCCCTATGGGTATCGGCTGCGATTTGACGAAGCGACCAACCTGCCCTTGTCAGCCCGATCACCATACCCCTCGTAAAGTCGTCTGTCTGCTGGAAATGCCTCCGTTGACGGCGGCCTGGCTATCTTAGCTATACACGTGTCCTGTGGCACACGACAACACGTTCTACAATGACTGTCGGCTGAGAAATCACGGTACGAAGTGGGCCATTCGCCAACGCCGTGTCCCATTTATCGTTCGCTACGTGCGCAGCACAGCGGCGCATTTCACATCATGAGCATACCTCAGTGACGTCAGTCTACCCTGCAATTGGCATAACGTTCTGACCACTCCTTCTTGGTGTTGCATTTGCTCTGTCAGTCAGTGTATGTTGGTCCTGAACTGGTCTGAATGCGAAACGCACGACAGGCGGGGATTCCGGCGGCGTGAAGTTCTTGTAGGATGTCCTGGCTGGAGATGGAAGGGTCGAGTCCACGGATCACACAGCTGGGAAGACCATGATGAGATGTGGATTGCTGCGTGGGCGATGATGGCGGTGGTGCTGCTGCGACGTTGTCTTGAAGCGATGATTGAGGCGATGGCGGCGTTGAGTCGGAGGATGTCAAGGTGTTGTTATGAGGAGGGAGGGGGTTTACAGTTGTAGAAAATGTAGAAAGTGGAAGGCAGGAGGTCATAATGGGCGATGGGTGGCTAGTGGTGACAAATATAGCCGGGATGTGAGAGGAGGACAAATGCGTCGTGGCAGAAGTCGTGGTGGTGATAATTGTTGTAGGGGGAAGGGAAGAGGAAGTCGATGTGGGTTGTTGCGAGGTTAAGATTGACAGCATGTGGACGACGGGAGGGTGGTAGGGTCGGCGAAGGGTTGGGCAAGTATAGATGGAGGAGTAGATTCCACGGGGTAGAAGCGGTTATGCACGGATACGCCGGCGTCGATGAGGCGCTGCTGGTCGTCCAACGTTGATATGTAGGGAAGAATCAGTGGAGATGGCAATGAACTGGTGCCGTCCAATAGCCGGTAGACGTCATGTATGCGGAAGCCAGCGGAGCGGATGGCGGTGTACTGCCTCCACCATCAGGGACATGCTTTTGAGCATAGTTATTATGAGTAGTTGTAGAAGGAAACGTTCTGGTAGATCCAAGTGTCGCATTTTAATTTTCTGAGATTTGAAGGTATAATAATATGTATTCGTTTTTGTTTCATACAAACAACTCTTTTATAAAGTGGATGTCGGCACGTGTATTAATTAGTAAGTTATTAAATTTTCTTACGCCTCTTTGGCGTATTTACAAATGCACACTGTTATAGAACGTGTGCAGTAAAATGACTGCTATTTGTTTCACAACATCTGAAATACAGCACGTTGTAGCGCTCCTTCGAAAACAAGTAATCAGGCATCCCATGCATCACTAGTGTATGCGGGACATTTGTAAGTAGAAAGTACGGCGGTCGCGAGCCGCCTGATACATAGATTGCTTCCATATATTTTCCTGTTAAGTAAAGTATCTTAACTATCGTATATAGAAATAACAGTTGACCGACTGTTGCTATTATTATTTCGTAGTCTAAGTGTAACATTGGCATGTGGCACTAACACACGCATTTTTATAATACAACATTAAATAGGCGTTTAAAAAATAAAGCCTAATGCTGTGAAAAAAGACGTGTACAAGATTTTATTAGGGTATTTATGAATATGCTCTATTCTAAGATAGTATAATAAATGTAGGCCTACCGTAACGTGACGTATTTGAGCACCTTCAAATACAACCGGACTGGACTGGGCTGGGATAGAACTCGCCAACTTGGACTCAAGAAGGCAGCTCTCAACTGGCTGAGTCACTCAGTCCGGCAAATCACAAACCTAATAACATAGAGGATGGAAGAAACAAAGAGTTGACCAAAGGAGGTCAGATAGGAAACATGAACGAAAGGAGACAGTGTAAATAAGTTTAAGAAAAACTACGTAACCAACTGATAGGGAATCTGCCACCTGGTCGACAGCCCTAAATGCAGATCATTATATATTGATAGGAAGCAATGACAGACTCAGTCAGAGACCCGCCAACCGACATCTCACAAGTTATCTTCTATTTATTATATATAATTGGATGTTGGTATATTTGAAATTAATAAACTCAAAAACTACTGGACCGATTTCGCTGAAAATTTCACAATTTGTTTTTATTACTTCCGAGAGGTTTTATAAAGTGCTTCGAAAGAAATCGGATAGGTAGTTTTATTATTATGAGTATTTTAATGTAATTTTATTAAATTGCAAAGCTGCACCAAGATTGGATCGACTTGATGGACAGATTTTCGCTAGGCGACAGCAGCTTACATTATGTCATAATAGTCCGATAATAAATGCTGGATATAGGAGGATGGGAACACGCCGCCATGAGGCACCTTTCTTGATAGGATGTTCATTCTTATGCCTGTTATTTGGAAATAGCAATCCAACATGCCGTGATCGAGATGTACTTTCATGAAACTACGGATTTTTTATCCCCTACGGGTAGGGGCCGAGGGGAGGGGGATATAAAATAATTGAAAATATTGTTGAATCCATAGCTTTTGTGGTCGCTGAGATGAATAGTGACACTCCGGATTTGTTTAAGTCTAAGTTCACCCCCCTTTGGGGTGGGGGCATGGGGGAGTGAAATATAAAATTATTCGAAAATAATGTCGAATCCAGAGTTTTGGGGGTCGTTGAGATGAATAGTGACACTCTGGATTTTTTCCCTTAAGGGTGGGGGTCAAGGGGGGATAAAATAATCGAAAATAATGTTGAATCTATAGTTTTCGCTGTCGCTGAGAAGAATAGTGACACTCGGGGATTTTTGAAGTCCATATCAGCGTCCGTTGGGGTGGAGGAGCGAGGGGGGAGTGAGACATAAAATAATAGAAACAGTGTCGAATCCATAGTTTTCGAGATCGCTGACATGAATAGTGACACTCCAGGCTTTTTATCCCTTAGAGGTGGGGGTCGAGTGAGGGGGAAGATATAAAAATAATCGAAAACAATGTTGAATCCATAGTTTTCGTGGTCGCTGAGCTGAATAATGACACTTCGGATTTATAAGTCCAATTTCTGCCACCTTTCGCGAGGGGGCGAGGGGGGATAATAATAATAGTAATAATAATAATAATAATAATAATATTAATAATAATAATAATAATAATAATCATAATAGAAAATAGAGTCGAATTCATAGTTTTGGGGGTCACTGAGATGAATAATGACACTCCGGAATTTTTCAAAGTCCAAGTTCATCACCCTTTGCGGTGGGGATGAGGGGGGAGTGAGATGTAAAATTAATCGGAAATAGTGTCGAATCCACAGTTTTCGGGGTCGCTGAGATGAAAAATGAAACTCCGAATTTTTTACAAGTCCAAGTTCTGCCCCATTTGTGGTGGGCGGTTAGGAGGGAGTGAGATATAAAATAAATGGAAATAGTGTCGAATCCAAAATTTTAGGGGTCGTTGAGATGAACAGTGACACTCCGGATTTTTAAGTCCAAGTTCAGCCCCCTTTGAAATAGGAGTGAGGAAAAGTGAAAAAATAAAATGACAAAAAGAACCGAGGTTATGTATTTTCCAGCACAGCTGACAACTAAATTTGATACAAATATTACTTACTATTTGTGAAAAATGCTGTTTTGGCAAGACACAGCTAGACACCCCAGGGGAGAGGGTGAAATATACATATAAAAACGACTGGAGCGATTTATACGAAACTTGGTACACATATGACGTACTATCAGGAGACTAAGCGCGTGGGGGATTAGACACCCCTAGCACCCTTACAGGTGGGGGAGTGAGGTATAAAATTCGGTAATAGTGTCGAATCCCCAGTTTTGGGGGTCGTTGAGATGAATAGTGCTACTCCGGAATGTTTTAAAGTTCAAGTTCAGCCCTCTATGGTACAGGGAGTGAGAAAGTGTAAACAAAATAAAATGACCAAAATGACTGAGATTATGGATGTATTTGTGAATTTTCAAGCATATCTGTCAACTAAATTTGGTGAAAATATTACTTACTATGTGTGAAAAATACGTTGGGGACGAGAAACCCCTAGAAACTTTAGGGGAAGTGGCGACATGCAAATATAAATAAAAACGACCAATGATAGTGTCGAGTCCGTGGTTTTCAGGACTACTGGGGTGATTTGAAAAAAAATTGGTACACTTATGACTAAATACCAGGAGACTAACCGCGTAGGGGTATGACACCGTTAGCACACTTAGGGATTGGGGTAAGGGGTGTGGAATATAAAAAATCGAAAATAGTATCGAATCCATACTTTTCTGGGTCGCTAAAATGAATAGTCACACTCCTGATGTCCTTTAAGTCCAAGATGAGCCTGAATCTGCAGGGGCGTGTGAAGGGGTGAAGAAATAAAAATGTCCAAATGACCGAGATTATGGATGTTTATTTGTATGCTCCAGCATAGGTGTCAACTAAACTTGGTAAACTGTGGGGGCAAGACACCCCCAGGAAGCGAAGCAGGGGGCGAAATATAATTATAACTAAAAGGGACCTGTATTAGTGTTGAATCCATACTTATCTGGACTACGGGAGAGACTTCAACCAAACTTCCCACAGTTATGACTTACTATCAGGAGACAAACTGCGAGGAGGTATGGTAACCCCAGCACACCGACGGGTGGGATGGGAGTGGCTGAGATTTTAAAAATCGAAAATAGTGTTGAATCCATAGTTTTAGTTGTCGCTGAGAAGAACAGTGACACTCCGGACGTCGTTGAAGTCCAACCCCCATCAGGATGAAGATGAGAAAGGGTGGAAAAGAAATTGTCCAAAACGACCGAAATTTCGGATGTATGAGTGCTTCTTCGAACATAGTACTCATATCACTTACTACCTGAAAAAGTACTGTTGGGTAATCCGCCCCCCCCCCCAAATAGCACCCCTAGCGGAGGTGGTGAAATATAAAAATTAACGAAAATGACCTATATTAATGTCGAATATCATTGTTTACGAGGTCGCTGATTTGAACTGTGACACTCTGGATTCTGGATAGTTAAGTCATACATATGGGTGTATGTGGGCATGTTCCAGAATAGCTCTCAACGAAACTTGGCACGCATATGACTTACCATCTGAAAAAAGAACGAAACATATAAACCCCCTCTGAGGGTGTGGAATGGGAGGGGATTGCATTTAAAAATAATGGAAAATAACCTATATTAATGTCAAATTCATTGATTATGTGTCGTGAGACGAATTGTGACGCTCTGAATACTGTTTAAGTCCACGTTCAGCCTCCATTGAGATGGGAGGCTGAATGGGTTTTAATAGTAAATAGTCTAAAATGACCGACATTAGTGTAGATTCCACTGCTTTTGGGGTCGCAATGCTGACTGGTAACAGTCTCAAAGACAGTTGAAATCGTGTAGATCATATCTATAGCGCGACGGATACATACATGTAGTTATCACTTAAAATTAAATAATCTAAAACTTGAAATCAAACACATCTAAATAACTCTAAAACTACATAATAGATGGTAAAAATCAATATCCCAAAAAGTAATGCGATAAAAATTCACTTTTATATAACTAACTGGTAATACAAATCTTAAAAGTAAGCATTCAAGAACCAACCGGTCAACGCCGGGTACTACAGCTAGTATCTCATGTAATAAGTAAGATGAGATTCATGAGATTGGTCAGTGGAGTAGCCTACTGTTAATTTAGTGAAGAATAAATTCAGTGAGTGAGGAGTCCTTAGAGCCTGGTTATGTGGGAATTTGATTTTTTGATAATGGAGTTGCCGTCAAAAAGGCGTGAAATTGTAAGTTACCGGTACATGTTTAAACACTTCTAGAATTTCGGTGATAGTGAGGTGGGAGTGTAATGACCATGACCTTAACCCATTAACTGCCATGATCCCCACTTGGGGAATATTTTATAAGTAAGTATTTTGTAAGGTCGACGCTAAAAGGAACTTTAAAAGACACCCCATGAATAAAGGAAGAAGTATTTTGTAGGTAATTCTTAGGTTGGCACTGCCAATTTGTTGTTTCCGTTGTTGTCCAGAACTTGTTCAAGCCAGTGTCTGGTGTGATTGTTGAAATCTGTACAAAATAGGTTAGTTGCGTTACTTGTAGGAAGAACATAGCCTTTTCGTCTTCATGCTTCTGAACAGCTATAAGTCATTCATTCATTTACCACTGGTCTGCATGTAGGGTTGTTTTGCTAGTGATTTAAACGTCACACTAATACACTGAAGGTTTTCGGCGTTGCAGAGATAGGACTGGGAAGGTAATGGACGTGTACTTAATTAAGGTACAACCCCAGCATTTGACTGATGTGAAAATGCGAAACCACGGAAAACCATATTTAGGGCTGGTGATGGTGGGATTCGAACCAACTATGCGAGCTCACGGCTCGAGGGCTGTTGCCCAGGTGGCAGATTCCCTATCAGTTACTTATCTAATATTTCCTTAAATAATTTCAAAGAAGTTGGGAATGTATCAAACATCTCCCTTGATAAATTATGTCAATCCGTGTAGTGCAGGGCCTCTCAAACGCCCGAAATCTCACGCGTGCAAACTGAGGTGCAGAGTTCCTGTGCACAGTGCATCGGTCCCACTCAGCTCGGCTCGGACCAACGCTTCGTCTCTTAGCTACTCGGCTAAGCTCGGCTCAACTCGGCTCGGATTTGGAGTGTTACGGAGCAAGTGAGGAAGAGAGAGACAGGCGGAGCGAGCCAGACCGGCGTGGGGAAAGAGAGAGACAGCGCTATTGCTCCAAATCGAGGAGTGGGGGTCTGCACTCTGGTCAACCATGCGAAGTCGTCTTTTGCACCGTGCACAGTGCCCTGAGAGGACCTGCTGTAGTGGAAAGAGCAGTAGAGAACAGCACAGTGATCAAAGAAGAATGGTGGAACACCGAACTAAATGGAGGGCGTCAGTACATTACCATACCCAGAGTATGTATGGGTGAAGAAGAAAGTAATGAAATATTCATATTATTACAGAGAAAACCCTGTAATTCCAAGATATTATTTTGTTTCTTACACTCCATGGATTTTATCTAATAGGATTTTGTTTTCACTATTATTCTGTTACTAGTTAAGTTAACTCGTGTCCTCATCCTGAGGTGGTGCAGCTCTTTTCAGGCACACCCCCAATGGAGGTGAGCTGCATGTACCATTTCAACCACATACCAGCCCTCCTGCCATTCTTAAATTTCTGGCAGTACCGGGAATCGAACCCGGGCCCCCGAGGACGGCAGCTAATAACACTAACCGTTACGCTACGGAGGCGGACAATTCTGTTACTGTTGAGGTACTTTAAGATTGTTCCCCATTTGGGACTCTCGACAGATGATAGATGGTGTTAACCTCTCTCTGTTACTAGATGCTTCAAGACACCTAGGAAACAGTTTAAATTCCGGGGAAAATATGGCTGTGAATGGGTTAATCAAGGCACAATCCCGACATTTACTGGTGTGTAAATAGGAAAACTACGGAAACAAACTTTAGGCTTGCTGACAGTGGGGCTCGAACCCACCATCTCTTACATACAAGCTTGGAGCTCCTCAATCCATCCTCTGTAACCATCTCGCTCGATCTACTCATCTACTGTATAATGAGTTCTACCAGCTTTTTGTTTCCAGTCATCCAATTCCGCCAAAACTTTTTCCTCTGTCCAGCATTATAACATTGATTTTGTTTAATTCATTTGGAGAGGCACGGGCATAAATATAAGCAAAAGGAAGAAGATAAATGAGACTGACATATTCACTTTCATAAGTTTGTTATTATTTAACCAATAAAATATTAACCTGTCAGGTTTCCAAATGTATGTTGAACACCGTAAGATATCGGCAGATACGTGCACTCAAAAATACTTTCATGTTAGCTAGAACTCATACTTCATAAAAATTGACGTTCAGTAAAAGTATTTGTACTCCTACATATTGCCATTTGAGTTTCCCCGTGCGATTCATGTCTTCGATTATAACATTTTATTCACTGTTGTAAAAATTCGTTGAAGTAATTTATAACCCCGTCTCAAGAAGATATCAGTCACACCACAAACGTATAAACCAAAAAACCCTTCCTCGTGGCAGTTAAATAATTACATCTCCCTACATTTGTGCTTATCGATATACTGTAAATTTTAAATACTGTAGATCTATAGTGTAGCTTTCTGCGTGTCATCGTGTTTTAAAAATATAATTTCCAGGGTTAGTACTTTATCCACTTATATGTGTGCATTATTATACTTCAAACCTGCCTGTAATACATCATTTGAATATCTAAGCTATATGATTTATAGCAGAACAGAACGTCCTTCATGCCGCGAGAAAGAGCGTGTCAGTATGGATTAGTTCACCACGCAACAAATTCATACGTAGCTGTGGCCAAACGCGGTAGTTTATCATGGAGGTCTTGAAGAAAACATTTCTTCTAATAGCACAGATGGTATTTTTAACGCATTCCTTTAACAATCAAGATAAGGCAGAACTAACAGCAGCACTGAAACATTACTTCCATTCCAGATGCACGTTCATTATAGGAACTAAAAGTTTATATGGTGAGTACATCCAGGAGCAGCAACAAAACTCGATTATGAACAGGCACATAATATATATATTCACAAGTTGCTTTACGCGTCACCGACACAGATAGGTCTTATGGCGACGGTGTGACAGGAAAGGTCTAGGAGCGGGAAGGAAGCAGCCTTGGCCTTAATTAAGGTACAGCCCCAGCATTTGCCTGGTGTGAAAATGGGAAACCACAGAAAACCATCCTCATTGGGGTTCGAACCGACTGTCTCCCGAATACTGGATACTGGCCGTACTTAAGCGACTGCAGCTATCGAGCTCGGTGGCACATAATTTGCAAGTGCCGACACTTCTGTGTATGTGTACACAGGGTGCTCGGAAACAATGTGAACCGAATATATGTCATACTGATAAGTAATTTGAAAAAATAAATACCTAGATATCTCGCGCCGTTGCTCAAGTTAGCCGATCAGATCGCTTCGCGGGTACATTCAAATGACCTTTACGAGGCGGTGTTGCTAAATCTGCACGTAGTTTGATCAGGCTTGAGGGCCATGCTGAGAAATGAGCATGAAACACTAACACACAGTGAGTTTTAGCCAATGCCACCATAGCGTGCTTGCTATAGGGCGAACCTATCAGCAGGGAGGTCCTTGTTCAAATCCCACCCCTGGAGAAGTTTATTTCTCCTATTGGTGCTCTCAAACCAGTCATAAGCCACGTGCAGATTTAGCAACACCGCCTCGCAAAGCCCGCAAAGCGATCTGATTGGCTAACTTCAGCAGATGATAAAATGACCATGGAGCGAGATATCCACGTATTTTTTTTTTCAAATTAACCATCAGAATGACCAACGCTCTAACGATCATATACCCGGCTCACGTTGTTTCCGACCAGCCTGTATATTTCCAATAATATCAAAGTAACTCTACAGTCAACAATTCACCAACAATCACTGCGATCATGCCACATTATTATTGTATCACACTCGAAAAGAAAAACGCGGCCTAATGGAGTTGAACATTTCATGAAGAAATATTACAACTTATCTAATGAAATCAAATGGCTCAAAACAATTTTAAAGTCGGTTAAATATTTGAAGCAATTAGACTATAAGTAAGTTACCTAAATTTGTGTAAGTAATGTGTTAGTCTGTATGCTATACTCTGTCTATGTTCGATTTATACAGTGCCCAATGTGACAATTGCCATGTTAAATGTGTACTGTATTACAGTAATTAATTGTCATGCCCCTTGATGTGAACATGTGCTTGTTGGGGCATACCAAATAAAGAAATAACATCATCTCCAAACGCTTCTTACACTTTGGTGGAGTTGCGGGTGCGAACTATGTAGCAATAGAAGAAGAAGAACCATTTAGAACTATTTAGACAGCCCTAAGAAAAATTTTACAGTGGAATGTATCAAATCTCGTTGAGAATTCATTCTTCCTTTTAATGGAAATCATCTTTCCGTTATTCAGTACTCATATAGACTAGTCTGTTGTAAGCAAAACAGCAAACGAAAAACTCAGACACCACCGAAGTAGTAGAAGGTAAAAGCTTCTACCATCCTTAACCTTGCTACTGAGTGAGATTGAGTGACCGATCTCAATTGCCCAAAGGAACTAACCTGGTACTCATTTCTGGTGTAGGCTGAATGATCCTCAGCACTATGTGCCTATCCAGAAGTGGAAATTTCATATTCAAAGTTTTCGAAAGGGATCGAAAACGCGTATTCCCAGGTGAGCCGAGCACGACTTTACCACCACCGCTATAAAGCACTCAATGTATTAATAAATAAATCTAGATTTTAAAAAGTTGTAAGGGGTCCGCTGTCTGTAATTTCGTTTGTTTTGCCAATTTTTTTAGATATTTATCCGTTTTAGGTCAACTCAAAACCGAATTGGTGGTTTTTGTTTTTCATGTCTGTTTGTCTGATCCACAATCACGGCGAAACGGCTGGATAGATCTCGACCAAACGTCATATTTAGAGTATACTGATCCCAGTCTGTGATATGCTTACCATTTAAAAATCTTTGAATATACGGGGGGGGGGGGTATAGGAATACCAGAATGGTACGGTTTTCCTCCATTTTCTCTTATGTTATTGATTTTCTGTAAACTCCTAGAGTTTGCATTATAAAAAATTGTGTTATGTTCATAATTGATCTTACTCTTCAAATGACGGACAAAATTACTATTTTCTGAGCGTATCTGCATTGAGTGAGCGATAGACCGACAGCGAACCTACAGGTTACCATGGAAACGTCTCTGATGCTTGCCAGCAGGGAAGTGACGTATTACCATTTTTGTCATCATTCCTATAAATTCTTGGTTGTTCCTTGGATAGAAAGCAAGAGAGACGTCAATCAGCCATTCTGCAGGGTATTGGCAGAATATCGTTGGAGGTTATAACCGTCCTCGAATAGCTTAAGTAATAACACCATTAGTCATCTTATCTGTTTACCTAAAAATTCCTGCGCCTAAATTTCTCCTCTGTTACCGCTTTCTTATATCCATAACTCATACCTACTAGCATAATTTGTTGAGGGGCATTTGATTTTCCAATACATCCACTTGGTACTCACATGTTTGTCCTATCCGGCTGTCCTCAGTTATAATCCTACTTTCTCTTAATTTCAACTTTCTTAACTGTATTATTTTCTTCCTTAATTACTCCGTATGTATGCGAATGCTAATCCCGAAACTTGGACACACTTTCCTTTGAGGAAAAATTCCAAGCTACGCAAATATAAAACTTTCGGCCCCAGAAAATTCTAAATATAGATGCAGTTTTAACGGCGGCGCAGAACTTCGTTTCGGGATAATTGGTGGCTAAACGGTAAGTCGTATCACAAAACAAAAAGCACAATCGCATTTCAATTTGGATAGATCTATAACTTTGGTCCCACGATTTTTAGTCGTATTTCTATCCCTTGTACGTCAAATAGAGCTGTATTTCTCGAGTTCAAGTTAATTTTGCACTTTTTACACGTATGGTACATGTTATCGTTTGGCACACTTATACGAAAGATGGAATCATGACATTCGGCACGCGCATCGACATTACCAGTGGCCATATATGGCCATATGATTCTAGCTGTCACATGAGTATCAAAAAATAAAGTAGTATGTGAAAACTGTACCAAATTTCGCCCCATTCAATGGCTCTAACTGAATCTGACCCATAAATATAGGAGATGCGAGAAAATGTCGTAGAACCAACCATGTAGCACACTGAACGAGGCGTTTGATTGTGAAGTCCGTTTGTAGATACGTCGTACAGTTTCAAAGCAGTAACTCTCGAAATAAAGGTCTGCATTTCTAGATGTGCCCATGCTTATCTGCATAAATAAAGGTGTAGGGAGTCTGCTGTTTGTAATTTCGTTTGTTCCGCCAATTTTTCATATATTTATCTGTTTTAGGTCAACTCAAGACTGAATCGGTGGTTTTTATTCTTCGTGACTGTCTGTTTGTTCCACCATCACGGCGAAACGGCTGGATAGATCTAGATCAAACGTCATATTTTGAGTATACTCTTCCCGGGGAAGGTTTTGATATGCATATCATTAAATAATCTTTGAATAGACGGGATATTTATACGAAAACCAGAACGGTCATCATCCTTTTTCTCTTATACTATTGATTTTATATAAACTCCGTGGACTGTATGTGAAACGTCTCGTCATTATAAACAACTTTTGCTATGTTCGAAATTTAATTACTCTTCAAAGGACTGAGACAATTACTACTGTATTTTCTGCGGGTATAATGCTCTGCATTGAGTGACCGACAGACCGACAACGAATCTACAGGTTACCATGGCAACATCTCTGATGCTTGCCAGCAGGAAAGTAACGTATTACCATTTTCGTCATCATTCCTCTAAATTCCTGGTTGTTCCTTGGGTAGAAAGCAAGAAAGACGTCAATCGTCCATTCTGCGGGATATTGGCGGAATGTTGTTTGAGGTTATAACTGTCCTCGAATAGCGTAAGTAATAACACCGTTGGTCATCTTCTTATCTGTTTACCTAAGAATCCCTGCGCCTAAATTTCTCCTCTGTTACCGCCTTCTTATATCCATAACTCATACCATCATAGTTTATTGAGGGGGACATTTGATTTTCCAATATATCCACTTGGTATTTACATGTTTGTCCAATGCGGCTGTTCTCAGGTATAATCGTATTTTCTATTAATTTCACGTTTCTCAACAGTATTACTTTCTTCCTTAAGTAGTCCGTATGTATGCGAGTGTTAATCGCGAAACGTGCACACTCTTTCCTTTGAAGAAATATTCCAAGCTATGCAAATGTACAACTTTTGGCCCCGGAAAATATCGAAATATGAATGCAATTTTAACAGCGGTGCAGAACTTCGTTTCGGGGTAATTGGTGATTAAACGGTAAGTCATATCACAAAACAGAAAGCACAATCGCATTTCAATTTGGAGGTATCTGCAACTTTGGTCCTATGACTTTTTGTCGTATCTCTATCCTGTATACATTAAATAGAACTGCATTTCTCGAGTTCAAGTTAATTTTGTACGTTTTACACGTATATGTTATCGTTTGGCACAATAATACGAAAGATGGAATCATGACATTCTGCACACACATTGACATGACCAGTGGCCATATGTCGACATATGATTCTAGCTGTCACATGAGTATCAAAAAACTAAAGTAGTATGTGAAAACTGTACCAAATTTCACCCCATTCAATGACTCTAACTGAATCTAACCCATAAATATAGGAGATACGAGAAAATGTCATAGGACCAACCATGTAGGACACTGAACGAGGCGTCTGATGGTGAATCCCGTTTGTAGATATGTCGTACAGTTTCAAAGCAATAACTCTCGAAATAAAGGTCTGAACTTCTAGACGTGCCCATGATTATCTATATCAGTGAAGTTGTAGAGCGTCCACTGTCTGTAATTTCGCTTTTTTTTTTCTTTGCCAATTTTTCAGATATTTATCCGTTTCAGGTCAACTCAAGATCGAATCGGTAGTTCGTATTTTTCGTGTCTGTTTGTCTGTTTGTTCCACCATTACGGCGAAATGGCTGGATAATCTCGACCAAACGTCATATTTTGAGTACACTCATCCCTGGGAAGGTTTTGATATGCATATCATTTAAACATCTTCGAATAGACGGGCGGATTATAGGGGGAACCAGAACAGTTTTCCTTCATTTTCTCTTATACTATTGATTTTCTGTAAACTCCGTGGACTGTATGTGAAACGTCCCTTCATTATAAAAAAACTTTTGTTATGTTCATAATTTAGCTTACTCTTCAAACGACGGAGAAAATTACTATTTACTGCGGGTCTCATGCTCTGCATTGCGTGACCGACAGACGGACAACGAACCTACAGGTTAGAGGCAACGCAGGCAGGGAAATAACGTATTACCATTTTCGTCATCATTCCTGTAAAGTCGTGGTTGTTCCTTGGGTAGAAAGCAAGAGAGACGTCATTCGGCCATTCTGCGGGATAATGACGGAATATAGTTGGAGGTTATAACCGTCCTCGAATAGTTTAAGTAATAACACCATTAGTCATCTTCTAATCTGTTTACCTAAAACTCCTTCCGCTAAATTTCTCCTCTCTCTTACCGCTTTCTTACATCCTTAACACTGAGCTCGATAGCTGCAGTCGCTTAAGTGCGGCCAGTATCCAGTATTCGGGAGATAGTATGTTCGAACCCCACTATCGGCAGTCCTGAAGATGGTTTTCCATGGTTTCCCATTTTCACACCAGACAAATGCTGGGGCTGTACATTAATTAAGATCACGGCCGCTTCCTTCCCACTCCTAGCCCTTCCCTGTCCCATCGTCGCCATAAGACCTATCTGTGTCGGTGCGACGTAAAGCAACTAGCAAAAATATATATATATATATATCCTTAACACATGCCATCATAATTTATTGAGGGGCATTTGATTTTCCAATACATCCACTTGGTATTTACATACTTGTCCTATCCGGCTGTCCTCAGTCATAATCCTATTTTCTATGTTTTTAAACTTTATTAATTGCATTACTTTCTTCCTTAATTACTCCGTACGTATGTGAGTGCTAATCCCGAAACCTGGGCACTCTTTTCTTTGAGGAAATATTTCATGCTACACAAATGAATAACTTTTGGCCCCGGAAAGTATCGAAATATGGATGCAATTTTAATGACGGTGCAAACCTTGGTTTCGGAATAATTGGAGGCTAAACGGTAAGTCGTATCACAAAACAGATAGCCCAATCCCCGTTCTATTTGTAGAGATCAACAACTTTGGTCGTATGACTTATTGTCGTGTCTCGATTGTTGATACATTAGATAGCACTGCATTTCTCGGTTATAATCAAATCTTTCGAACTCGGCTGCGACTTGCATCACGAAAAAGGGCCTGTCTTTATAATGAAAATTCTCCATATCTATGGTGAATGACAGTTGCCGGATGAACCTGCCGTTATAGTAGAAATTCCCGAACTCGATTATGATTGGCAGTAAGAAATGTGGCCTGCCATCATCCTCAAAACTTCCCCAATGCCTACCTTACATCGGAAACAACGTATTCTGTCCTCCCTGTTTTGTTTCGAGGATAGCGCTAAGAGACATGCAATTTAATATAACTAGAGCCCGGATTTTTATGCATTAATAGGTTAGAATGCAAACTTACTGAAGCGAGTAGCAAGTATAGTCTACCTTCACAACTACTATGCTACAGGGTTTGCATAAACATTAAGGGCACGGCCCATCAGAATCCCTAAAATTTATGTTACACTTGCTACATAACGGAAGAGTGGGTGGCCGACACTTCCCACTATCCAAATTAGTTTGCAATCTAACCTGTCACTGCATAAAAATCTGGGCTTTAAATATAACCTTACTCTCTATCTATACAGTAATGTACGGAGAAATCCGTATACGAGTACAACGTAGAATACCGTAGTGAAGCACGGGTTCATTTGTTACCAAATAAATAAATAAATAAATAAATAAATAAATAAATAAATAAATAAATAAATAAATAAATAAATAAATAAATAAATAAATAAATAAATAAATAACCACTGATCTGTATTCAGGGCTGTCACACGGCTGGCAAATTTCGTAGGATTTGTTTAAAATGATTTTGATGAAGTTGAAAATTAATCGAAGATCTCCCTTTGTAAATTATTCTAATCCCTAATTATTCGTATAAACGAATATTTGCCCCAATTTGTTCTCGTGAATTTTAACTTTATCTACGTATTGTGGTCTTCCCTGTTTTTTAAACCTCCATTCTGGCTTATTCATCTCCCAATATCATTGTACTCCATCTCTCTACCGACTGCTCGGAACATACGCGTAGTCGAGCAGCTCGTCCCCTTACTCTCAAGTCTTCCCAGTCCAAAGTTTGCAACATTTTCTTAACACTACTCTTTTGTCGGAAATCGCCCAGAACAAATCGTGCACTTTCCTTTGGATCTTTTCCATTTCTTAAATGAAGTAATCCTAGTGAGAGTCCCCTGCACGGGGCCCATACTCTAACAGGAGTCTTACCAGTGACTTATATACCCTCTCGTTAACATCCAGACTACAATCCCTCAATACCCTCATAATCATATGAAGAGATCTGTAAGGTTTATTTACAGTACAGTTAATGTTATTACGCCAAGTGGAGATCTTTCCCTATATAAAAACCTAAGTAATTACTATCATCACCATGAGACACGTTCACTCCATCAACACTAATTAAAACGTTTCCTCTTGGTGAAGCACACATCGTGACTTTTCGCCCCGTTTACCACCATATTCCGCTGTCCATCACACAACTTTGCCAATGTTTTTTTGCAGTCGCTCACAATCCTGTAACATATTTATTAGTCTATACAGAATAAAATCATGCGCGAAAAGCCTTATCTGTGATTCCATTTCTGTATTCATATCATTTACATACTGTATATAAGAAAATATAAAGGTCCAATAATAAAGCTTTGTGGAGCACCCTCCTCTTAATTATTACAGGACCAGATAATGCTTCAACTACTCCAATTCAGGGAGTTATATTTTCCAGATATAGTCACCCATTCAACCACTTTTTGTATCTCGTCCAATAGCCCCCATTTCCGTCAGTAGTCTTCCATGGTCCACCCTACCAAAGGACTTGGATAGGTCAATAACGATGCAGTCAATTTGATCTCCTGAATCTAAAATACCAGCCATATTTTTCTATAATCCTACAAGTTGAGTCTCCTTGGAATAACTTTTCCAAAGCCCGAGCTGCCTTCTACCAAACCAGTTAGTTATTTCGCAAACGTGTCTGATGAAATCAGAAATAATGATTTTTCCAGACCTTACATGCAACTTAAGTCAAGCTGACTGGGCTGCAATTATCCGATTTATGTTTAACATACTTTCCTTTGCACATGGAGCTATAATTTGTGTTCCAAGTGCATATATAGATTTTTCTTCTGTTATATAAAAATGTAAGAAATACTCCATACTTGCAGATTATTTTGTGGAAGAAACGATGACACATCCTTCTTCCGTTGTACTGTATTACTTCCAATGCGTATGTTATTGATAAAAAGTTATAGCAATAAAATATCGTTTTTAATTGATGAACTCATTGTACACTTGTATATGCAATTTGTGCAAGTAGTGTATACAGTATTTACCATGAAATAAGCCGAAAATAATTTTCCTTTCTCCTGAAAAATTACTGATTTGTTGGTTTCATCCTCGTTCCGAGGAGATCTTCAATTTATTGATGATATCAACAACTTCCCGCTTGAACGGGTTACCAAACTGACAAAATAATACTTAACAGATACATCTTTTAAGGGGAAAATATGGTATGTTTATCTCATAAAATCAAGCAGGTCTTTATAAATAAGGTCGGAGTATGTTGTCAGATCCTCGAATCACAGCAATGACATATTTTTTGACTCTTTTCACAAACAGTTGAAACACCTTCCAGAATTTTATAACGATGTTTGGGAAGGTACCACGTGCTACAACCACTAATGCGTTTTCCTTTCAAGAAAATGATTTAAAAGTCAGTATTACGTTGAAGTGGTAGTACCGTCCCCCACCAACAGGCTGGGGATACCGTGGGTTATTCTACCGCAGAATACAAGTCGCCATTTATCTTCCAAAATATTAAAAATACTACGTATCCCCAAGTCTAGCCCCCACCCCTACAAACTGTCATATTGGCGCCCATGATCACACTTATACGCATTAGCAGAAGACTAGAAGATTCTTCCTATATACAACAAAAGCTAGATTTGAATTACTTCACTGAATACTGTACTTTATGATTTTCACTTATTTCATCACTTGGTTTAAATAGACTTTCACTTTCCTAACACATGCTGCTTATCTATGCCTCCTTGCAAGAACAGTATTCAGTGAAATAATATAAATGTGGATACCATCTGTTGATGATTGAATTTTGGGAATTAGGTTTTAAACACAAAATAAGTGGAAGATATTCTCTGTATATTGGCTTGCAGTTGTTCTCGATAGAAATGGTAGCTCAGCTTTCATTGCATTTCCCAGATTATTTTATTACAGATCCACTTTTTGTTGGATAAAGGGAGAATCCTTCAACCCTTTGTTAATGTCTATAAGTGTGATTATATTGTTGTATGTGTGTCGATGAAGTGCTCTTGCGCAGATTATGTTCATACCAGAATATGGAGGCAGTCTAAATCAGTGTAGTTCAGTTGTTACAGAACCTAGGTGCATGTTGGCTGGATGAAAATAGATTAACAATCAATATTGTTTTTCACACACCTCCATGCAGCCTTCTTTTGAGCATAACATTGTCACTCTGTGGCCAATATGCAACTCGTGCAAAGTCAGTGAGGTTTCTTGGATTAATTATAGATGAAACACTCTCTTGGGATAACCATTTTAAATCTATTTGTGATAAGATTATTCCTGCTATGGATATCTTGAGCAGGCTGAATTACAAGGTAACCCATGGACTTATGAAGTGTATCTACCATGTAGAACCACCTCACTTACATGATCCATATTTGGGCATGTTGCAGGAAGAAACAATTTAAAAAATCAATATCTTGCATAAAAAAGCATTAAAATACTCTTCAAACTACCCATGTTGACTCCAACTGCACGTTTTTACAAATATTGTAACATCCTAGTCTGTCAAAAAGTCTCAGCTACCATGGTGTATAAGTTAAAGCGTAAGTTGATACACTCCAATACTTCCTGTAAGGCTTATTCCGATATATATATATGCACTACACCAGAAGTGCTTCAAAAATTAATTTTATATAGGCCTAAATACAGACTTGTAAGTTTGGTGCAAATTCATTCCGGAATACTTTGTACATATTTTGAATAGCCTCCCTGAAGACATAAGAGAGACATCCAAGTTGTTTTCTTTTAAGCGTAAATTAGTTAACCACCAGGGGTGGTGCGTGGTATTGTTGCAGTGTTGCACAACTCCCAATGATTTTACACTTCATTTGTCCTCTTTTCTTCTAATGTTTGAGTTTAATAAAGCTAACGTGTTAAAATCAACCATTTTTGATCGTTCGCTGCACTAATGCTTCGTAACTGGCCAATAAACGCTGCTGGCTTCGAATCAAACTCAGGGGGTTTGTTTTCCTACAGCAACTCCTTAGCGGACAGCGCGGCGCAATGTACCTCAGGAGGGACGAGCCTAAGCCTGTATGTGTGTAGCATCAGGTTGCATGCTCGCCAGTATCGTTCTCAGGGAGTTGCACGAGAGTAGCAAGTCCCCAGCCGAGAAACAGTTCCAGATGTCTCCGTTAGATTGCGCCACTCTGCGGAGATTATTTCATTCCTACTTTCTCTCCTCTCACAAAGATAATTCCATTTCCATTTTTTTTAATTTACAATTTTTGCTTTACGTCGCACCGACGCAGATAGGTATTGCGGCGACGATGGGATAGAAAAGGGCTAGGAGTTGGAAGGAAGCGATCGTGGCTTGAATTAAGGCAGAGTCACGCCATTTGCCTGGTGTGAAAATGGGAAACCGCGGAAAACCATCTTCAACAGGGCTTCCGGCAGTGGTGTTCGAACCTACTATTCACCGAATGCCCCTAATCGCGCGGCCAACTTGCTGGGTGATTTATTTTCCATGCCATACCAGACCACCCACAATATTACCAACATCTTGCTTCAATGAAAAACAGGAGGGCAATTTTTATTTTATTCAAGTGAGGCAAGAGTAACTCTGCCAAGTTGAGTGGCTAGGACGGATTGAGGCACTGGCCTTCTGACTCCAACGTGGCAAGCTCGATCCTGGCTCAGTCCGGTGGTATTTGAAGGTGCTCAAATACGTCAGCCTCGTGTCGGTAGATTTACTGGCATGTAAATGAACTCCTGCGGGACTAAATTCCGGCACCTCGGCATCTCCGAAAACCGTAAAATTATAGTGGGACGTCCAATAACATTATTATTATTATTATTATTATTATTATTATTATTATTATTATTATTATTATTATTATTATTATTTTGCTAGTTGCTTTACGTCGCACCGACACGGATAGGTCTTATGGCGACGATGGGGCAGGAAAGAGTTAGGAATGGGAGGGAAGCGGCCGTGGGCTTAATTAAAGTACAGCCCCAACATTTGTCTGGTGTGAAAATGGGAAACCACGGAAAACCATTTTCAGGGCTGCCGACAGTGGGGTTCGAACCTACTATCTCCCGAATACTGTATAACATTATTATTAAGAGTAAATGTAGTTATAGTGTATAATTGGCCTCTTAGTTCATGAGTAGTAATTGCCAGATAATTCAGTTTTAGTAAGAATATAGTTCATTACTTAAAACGATAATAGAGTCTCTTGTTATTTCTGTAAGCAATAAAGGTGTGACACTGAAAATTTTGGTGCAACACCCAGCTTCAGATATCACCAGCTGCCACTGTTAACCACCTCATGTTAGACGCTGTTTGTATATAAACTGAGTGTAATTGAATGTATGTAACGCACGATTACGAGCTTAAGCTCAGGTGTCGTGATGGCACCGATGCCGGGAATCGAACCAAGATATATTAAGTCCCATAGCATATATTAAGTTAAGGAGATTAGAATTGAACTAGTGGATCCCCAGTACAGGAGACCACTAGGAATGTATAAACGAAAGGATAAAGAGTTTTCTTACAAGAAGAATTATGGTTATTAATTGTGTAAAATGTGCTACTTTATATTTGAAACATTTAGAATTGGATATGTGAAATTACTTGTTCTTCAAGTCCTGCTACGGAAGGCTTATGAGTAACTTGTTATTGAGTTGTAATCTTATCTATGTAAACTGACCAAGGGTTGAGTAAATGAACAGTGGCTAGCTACAAGCACAAATCCAGCATTCAGAATAATTAGCATTGGGAGAGACAAGGAAAGAATACATGACTCATGGAAGGATGGAGCATCGGAAAATCTCCACTTCATGGCAAAACATTCCACTCAGTGAGAGATATGAGTTAGGCTGAGTGAGACAGAGAATAAGTGGTTCTGAGATTGACCACTATAGCACCACCTACTGGAGAGGGATCCCAGTTGGGGGTAGACTAGTACTAGGGTGGGAGTTCCCCCTCTCACTAGTTAGCAAGGGCCAGACCAGGATATATATACAAGCTGCAGAGGCTTAAGGGATATCTTTAGTCTTGGACAGGAGAACGCTCTACGTAGGTCAAGAACGTCGGTAATAAGACTGGAGGTGCTTACATTCAGAATGAGAGAGAGGAGTAGGACATAGCCGCGTTAGAAGTGATATTGGAAAGACTTAGTCTCTCAGACAGTAGTGGGAGATGCGGACTTAGGCTTAGAGACAAGCTAGAGGGCAACTCTCAGGTTTTCAACATAGACTCTACCCAGGTCGGAAGTCAGTATTCTAAAAGCTTCCGGAGCAGGCACATCACTGAAGTATGCTGTAAATAGACATTGTAAATATGTACGGTAGTTGGGAAGTCAGAGTTGAATTCAAATATATATCATATTAAATGGGACTCAGTACTTCATTTAATGGTTCAGGGCACCCAACCCACAGATTCTCCAAGCCGCTCGGGAGAACAAATCGTCCAGAACATCTCGGGACAAGGTGAGTCACGACAGACTTACGTTTTGGTGTCAGGTATGTGGGGTGCCCTTAGTTCGAACTCCGACGAACAGTAGAACCATATCAGTCCGATGTTCGCGCACTTCGAGAAGAAGATTGTCCGAAAACCGCGCATCGCAGAAGATTGAACCGCGCACCGAAGAAGATTGTTCGAAAACCGCGCATCGCAGAAGATCGAACCGCGCATCGTAGGAGCCACAATCCAGCCCAGCTGCAGGGAGCCAGCAGCCCAGCAGCCTATTAAGCAGCCTACACGGATCGCAGCCAACAAGCCCAGCAGCCTATTAAGCAGCCTACACGGATCGCAGCCAACAAGCCCAGCAGCCTATTAAGCAGCCTACACGGATCGCAGCCAACAAGCCCAGCAGTACAGAAGACATCGTAGGGTGAGTCACTTTAATTCAGTATGGCAAGTCAGGAGGAGGATGTAGATTTAAATGCAGGAAGGCTAGAATTTCAGATAGCAGAGGCTGATGATGATGATGATGCACGTAGCTTAGAAGGACCGTATGTAACTGTAGTAGAGGGACACAGACTGATTGGTCGAGAATTTGATGGTAGTCAGCCAGACAGACTACGAGAATTTCTTGCCAACGTAGATGCGGCTGTACGCATGATTAGGGAGAATGATCAGGCACTTTTCTTTAAATATATATTGACAAAAATTACAGGCAAGGCCCGAGAGAAGCTCTTGGTAAGAGCTAATATTACTAACTGGGAGAACGCTAAAGTAGCGCTAAATGAATATTATGGTAGGCAGGGCACGTTAGATCTATATATCTGCCAAATGTTCCAAAGCAGTCAGGAACCGCGAGAGAGTGTAGCATCCTGGGCGCATCGCGTAGACACGATGGCGTCAGCTTTCAGGGATGCTTTATTAGAGGGCGAATGCCTACAGGATAGGCAGGCACAGTTGAAGTGCGTGAGAAAGATAGGAGTGGCTAGTTTCACACAAGGGTTAAACAACCCAAGAATCCAATGTAGAGTGCAGGATAAGCAACCTTTAAAATTTGAAAGAGCCATGGCAATAGCTAGGCAGGAAGAAGCAGCCATTATATCCAAACAGGCTAAGGACGGATTGCAAAGTAGGCGGAAAACACTAGGGTTCACACGGAGAATTGAAACTAACAAGCCTAATGTAGCAAAACCAGAAGGAAGGTGGCATCCTAAGCCTAGAACAGCAATGGTTAGGGTGATTTGCTACAATTGCAATAAAGAGGGCCACCTAGCTTGGCAATGTACAAGTCCAAGAAAGGAAACACAGGGTCAACCTATCGGAGAGTCAGAATTAAAAAGACCACCGACAACGCTAACGTGTCGGTATTGTAAGAAACAAGGACACATAGAGAGAGATTGCCGAAAGAAGCAAAGGGACCAAGTAGGTGTAGAAACGCGAACGGTCCGCACAGTCAAGGCGGGCATGAGGGAGAGTACCAGGGGTACACGAACTTGCTACAATTGCCACAGGAAAGGGCATGAGCAAGAAAATTGCAGGCTACCGATTAACAGACAACATACCGAAATAACGAGATGCTATTCGTGTGGTAGAGATGGTCACTTGGAAAGGGACTGTTGGAGAAATGTACTTGGTAAACAGTCCACTAAACAGTGCTATGCTTGTGGGAAAGCGGGGCACTTACAGAGGTACTGTCGCACGAAAACAATGGGTCAACAGATAGGCAGAACGGACATGAAAGTCTTCCGAAGGTCTGGAGACGAGGGTGACAGGGGGTCGCAACAAACCAAGGAGGGTCCGTTTGGATCAGTGAGTAGCCAAGGACAGGCTATGAAAACCAGGTTAGCAACAAACTAAGCAGGGACCGAAGGCCGGAGACAACCTCGGAATCCCGTAGAAAAATAAGTCTCGAAAGTTCAGATGACGAAGGCACGATGTTACTTAGCATCGTCCAGAGAGGGAAACCGCTTCGATTCTTGTTAGACACAGGGTCAGAAATTAGCCTGGTCAAGGAAGGAAGCGTACCAAAAGTATGCGCAATTATGAGGGGACATGTCATAGAACTCACCGGGGTCAGTGAAGGCAAGCTATATACCAAGGGTACGGTACGGTTTGAGATAAGTGGTTCCAGTCACACCTTCCATGTAGTGGGTAAAGACATTAACTTGACCCAAGATGGCATTATTGGGAAGGACCTCTTGTCAGATGGCGTAATAAATTACAAGGAAGGCTACGTCATAATAAAAGGGACCAGGTACTCAATGGGGGCTCGAGAGACAAAGCTGATCCGTCTCGAACCTAGGACCGAGAAGGTAGTGGCCATTGAGGTAAATAAGAATCTACCTGTTGGCGTAATAGAGCGAGCAGAAGTAGCACCAGGGGTGTATTTAGCAGAATGTTTAACCAGGTCCCAGAGAAATGAGGCTATTGTAAGCATTATTAACACCACCGAGAAAGAAGTAGAGATACAGAGCCCTGTGGTATGCATTCATGAGGTTGATTACACATGCCTGTCACAAGGGAAAAGGGTAAGGCTAACCAAGGAGACCGAAGACAATGGTTTAGGTTTCGGAAAGTTGCGCTCACAGAGAGTGACCGAACAGCTGCGGATAGACCATTTGAACATGGTAGATGCAGAGAAAATATTGGCCATCTGTACAGAGTATGATGATGTATTTCACTTAGAGGGGGACAAGTTGACCCATACGAAGGTAATACAGCATGAGATTCCAATATCTAGGGAACAACCTCCTATTAACGTACGGCCCTATAGGCTCCCAGAAGCACAGAAGGGAGAGATACGAAAACAAATAGATAAACTGTTGGAGGATGACATAATCAGTCCCAGTGTGTCACCCTGGAATGCGCCGTTACTTTTAATCCCAAAGAAACTAGATGCCTCAGGCATACAGAAATGGAGGGTCGTTATAGACTATAGGAAATTAAATGAGGTTACAATAGGAGTTAGTTATCCCCTACCATTAATTTCCGAATTGTTAGATGCCCTTGGAAAGGCTAAATATTTCTCGACTCTAGATTTAGCGAGTGGCTACTACCAAGTGCTACTGAAGCCTGAAGATAGGCCCAAGACCGCCTTCTCAGCATTAGGGCAGAAGTATGAATATAAGAGAATGCCGATGGGTATCAGAGATGCCCCAGCCACATTCACAAGGCTGATGAACACTGTGCTAACAGGGTTAACTGGCATTAAATGTTTATGTTATCTGGATGACATAATTGTGTATGGTAGCTCAGTAGACGAGCACAATGCCAAGTTACGAGTAATACTCCAGAGGCTGCGAGAGAATAATTTAAAACTCCAGCCTGATAAGTGCGAATTTTTAAGGGCCGAGGTGGCATTTTTAGGGCACGTAATCACGGAAGATGGAGTCCACCCAGATGCTAAAAAGGTCCAGGCAGTCAGGGATTTTCCCAGGCCGACCACTAGCCGCCAGATCAAGCAATTCTGCGGGCTGAGTGGGTACTATAGGAAGTTCATCCCTAACTATAGTAAAATTGCAAAGCCACTTTATGAATTAGTAAAGAAAGACGTTCCCTTTGTGTGGGGAGACAAACAGGAGCAAGCGTTTGAAACACTGAAGCGAAGGCTAATAGAGGAGCCTGTACTGCAATATCCAGATTTTGAAAAACCCTTCGTTGTTACCACTGATGCAAGCAACGAGGCGGTTGGAGCAGTACTGTCACAAGGACCCATTGGGAAGGATCTTCCAGTTGCCTATGCAAGCCGGACGCTTAACAAGGCAGAAGTAAATTACAGTGTAACTGAAAAGGAATTATTGGCAATAGTGTGGGCAGTGAAGTATTTCAGGCCGTACTTATTTGGGCGGCATTTCACTGTAGTGACGGACCACAAGCCATTGAAGTGGGTTTTCAATGTGCAGGACCCGTCTTCACGACTGCTGAAGTTTAGGATAAAGCTGGCAGAGTACGATTTTGTCATAGAATACAAGCAGGGTAAGCGGAACAGTAACGCTGATGCCCTGAGTCGTAATCCCATTGTAGAGAAGAGCCAAACTAGAGTGGTCAGTTCAGCTCGGAAAGGACCCCGGACGGCGGTCAGAAGAGACACTCAGTATCCTGGTGACGTTAAGGTTAGAGTAGCGAGTTCAAAACCCGAGGACGCCAAGGCAGAGGGAATCGAAGTCGGCTACACCACGGACGAGGGCTCCGAGGACGCTAAGGCAGAGGAATCCAAGCCCGAAGGTAGTTCACCGGAAGGAGAAATAGAAGGGCTAAGAGAGGAGGAGAAATTAGCCATAATGAAGGAGTGTCATAACTCATTAATAGGAGGCCATCAAGGGATTGCGAGGACATTCGCAAGACTGAGCGAGCGAATACAGTGGAAGGGTATGAAAAAGGACGTAGAAGAGTACATTCGCTCTTGTCCATCATGTCAGCGAAATAAGGGGACTCGGCCAGACATCAGAGCCCCCATGGTAATTACAGATACTCCAAGCACAGTCTTCGAGAAGATGTCGCTTGACGTAGTAGGCCCTATGCCCTTGACGGAAGCTGGTAACAGGTACATTCTCACCTGCCAGGACCAGCTGTCCAAGTATCTAGTGGCAAGTCCAATGCCAAATCAAGAAACAGATACGGTGACACGTACATTAATAAATAATGTCATCAGTATATACGGGATACCCAACCAGATATTGACTGATCAGGGTAGTAACTTCATGAGCGAGGTGTTCAAAACACTCTGTAAGGTGTTGAGGATACAGAAAACTCACACCACAGCGTTCAGGCCACAGTCAAATGGGAGCATTGAAAGATCCCATAAAGTGTTAGTGGAGTACCTTAGGCACTATGTTTGTGCCAATGAACAGAACGATTGGGACCGGTATCTCCCAACGGCAGCTTTTGTCTACAACACGACCAAGAGCACAAGTACGGGGTTCACGCCTTACGAATTGATATTCGGTAAGAAGGCAAACATCCCAGGAGTATTGCAAAAACCACCTGAGTCAGGTTATAACAAGTATCAGACAGTGGTTGAGGAGCTAACCCAGCAGTTAAGGAGAAACCACGAGGCAGCAAGACGAACCTTAATAGAGAGAAAAGAAAGAGAGAAGCAGGACTATGACAAGAAGCAAAACGAAGTAACCTTCCAAGTAGGAGATAAAGTTTTGTTACGTAATGACGCACTGCGACGAGGGAAATCCAGGAAATTGAGCCCACCTTTTGAAGGTCCATACATTATAGTAGGCGTATCAGGTGTAAATTGCACCTTACAAATGAACAAAAAGGGAAAGAGAACAAAGGTTCACAAAAATAGACTAAGGATGTTCGTGTGAGAGCTAAGTGGGATAGCAAAAGAGGTAGACAAATAAAGGAAATTAGCTAGGTTAATAATGCGGGAATGTAAACAGTCAGTTAAGTAATAGAAATTAAGTTTGGGGAAATTTATAATTGTTAGGTAACGAATTTCCTGTCGTACCTTACAGTTGACAGAAGACGATGGCGGAGATAACGAGTTGGTTCCACATCGTAGTAACCCTGTGGATGATGATGTCGTCTCATCTCGAGGCAGGTGGAGAGGTGATAGACGTCAGAGTGACGCCATATGAGAATACACCTGGTGTATATTTCGATGACCAGGGCGAAGTGCAGTTATATACTACAGAATGGACCCTAGTAACGTATGTAAATTTGAATCAGCTGACAGAAACATTTGCTCTAGCTCAGAGATATGTGAGACGAACGAGGTTGCTATGTTTGCAATTAGAAGTTACTTCAAATTTTACTTGCCAGCAGGACGTAAATATGCTGCAGACACATTTGGAAAGAATAAAGGGATCAAAAGATGTTATTAATAGGATCACAAAAGGCGTGGCAAGGGAAGAAGGGAATAGACGAAGGAGAGGATTAATTAATGCCGTAGGATCAATAGCGAAAACGTTATTTGGAACACTTAGCGAAGACGATGCAGAACGATACGAGGGAAAGATCTCTGAGCTAGAGAAGGAGCAGCTCTCTATTATGAAAATTGCTAAAGAGCAGATGATTGTTGTTAAGTCCACCCTACGAACCATGAACAGCACCATCTACGAGGTAAATGCAAATGAACTTAGAATCAGTAAGAATTTAGATGAAATTAGATTATATTTACAGAATGAAACACTCCAAGTAGCTGGAGCGATTAGGCAAGCAGAATTGGAGATAGCTATTAATAGACACTTAATTGAAATTGAAGGTCTTCTAATGCAGTTGCATGATCATTATAGTATAGTATTGGAAGGTATTATGAATGCTCAGTCTGGGATAATACATCCTCAGATAATTACACCAGATGAGATCATTAAGGCCTATAGAAAAGCGCAGGGAGATTTTCCAAGAGGTATTTCCTTGCCATTTGAATTAAAGTCGACTTATGGCTACCTTATATACAGGGTAGCTTCAGCAGAAGTGTTTTTAAGTAAAAATTTCTTAGTGTATGTAATGAAAACACCCTTAACAGATAAGACAACCTATTTATTGTATAAAGTGATACCTTTTCCTACTCAAGTGATAAATAACCCTAATCATTACGTGTATGTGCACGAGGAAAAGAATTATATAATCATGGATAAGGAAAAACAAACATTCGCGCAGTTGAGTGAAGAACAATTAAACGAATGCAAACAGGTAACTTCCATGTGGAAATTATGCAAGGTAAGGTTTCCAATTAATACGGTGCACACGCAAAATAATTGTGTTGTTAAATTAATTAGTGGAGTCAATCAAATGCCTGAAAATTGTGCCAAACGCGTGTTGCCCGTTAGAGACTTAATGTGGATTCTCATAGAGAATAATAAATATATATATGTGTCCCCTGAAGAGAAAAAGGTGACTTGCATGTGCAAAGATACTACTAGTGATATCATGCTTAAGGGTACAGGTACGATAGAAATAAGTCCTATGTGTACACTGTATGGCCCAAATAGTAAAATTCAGGGAGTAGGGAAAATAAATAGTACGCAAGACAAGGATTTAGTGCCAATGATAGCACTACAATATGATTGCTGTGAGCAGATAGACAGTGAATTAAGGTTAGATCAGGTCCCTGAGTTAAATAAAGTAGCAACAACTAACTTGTTAAATCACATCGATGACTTACGTTGGGCTACCCATAAGACAGAGGAAGTAGAAAACATGGTCAGACAAAAAGAGGAAGAAATAAGGCAAAAAGCCATGTATCAACATGTAAATATATATAGATACATAGTCTGGACCATGGTGAGTATAGTGGGTTTATTCATATGGTGTTATTGTTGTAATTGTTGTTGTTGTTGTAATTCCTGTAGAAAGGTAGGATACTCTTTCAGTAAATGTATGGACGATGCGAAGGAGCATTGTCCAAGTATCTGTATCAAACAAACTGTAATCAATAAGGAAGGTAAGGCGAAAACCTCGGAAGAGAATGTTAATGTGATATTTCAGCACCCCAGGCTTGTTGGGAGACGTCCTGACTCACCTGCGGGGCTTTTGAGACTGGAAAGTCCCAGGCTCACTGAGAGACGTCTCAGTTCACCTGTGGAATCCCGAGAAGTAGTAGTTATCGAGGCAAGTTCACACGAGATAAGAGAACGAGGCACGCCACCACCAATAGCCAGGAGACCATTAAGGTCATCAGAAGCGAGGCTGTGAGTTCCTCATAGTCGAAATGGACGCAAATGTGTTGCGCCCATTTCTTCCCGGGTAAGGGAGGTGTCGTGATGGCACCGATGCCGGGAATCGAACCAAGATATATTAAGTCCCATAGCATATATTAAGTTAAGGAGATTAGAATTGAACTAGTGGATCCCCAGTACAGGAGACCACTAGGAATGTATAAACGAAAGGATAAAGAGTTTTCTTACAAGAAGAATTATGGTTATTAATTGTGTAAAATGTGCTACTTTATATTTGAAACATTTAGAATTGGATATGTGAAATTACTTGTTCTTCAAGTCCTGCTACGGAAGGCTTATGAGTAACTTGTTATTGAGTTGTAATCTTATCTATGTAAACTGACCAAGGGTTGAGTAAATGAACAGTGACTAGCTACAAGCACAAATCCAGCATTCAGAATAATTAGCATTGGGAGAGACAAGGAAAGAATACATGACTCATGGAAGGATGGAGCATCGGAAAATCTCCACTTCATGGCAAAACATTCCACTCAGTGAGAGATATGAGTTAGGCTGAGTGAGACAGAGAATAAGTGGTTCTGAGATTGACCACTATAGCACCACCTACTGGAGAGGGATCCTAGTTAGGGGTAGACTAGTACTAGGGTGGGAGTTCCCCCTCTCACTAGTTAGCAAGGGCCAGACCAGGATATATATACAAGCTGCAGAGGCTTAAGGGATATCTTTAGTCTTGGACAGGAGAACGCTCTACGTAGGTCAAGAACGTCGGTAATAAGACTGGAGGTGCTTACATTCAGAATGAGAGAGAGGAGTAGGACATAGCCGCGTTAGAAGTGATATTGGAAAGACTTAGTCTCTCAGACAGTAGTGGGAGATGCGGACTTAGGCTTAGAGACAAGCTAGAGGGCAACTCTCAGGTTTTCAACATAGACTCTACCCAGGTCGGAAGTCAGTATTCTAAAAGCTTCCGGAGCAGGCACATCACTGAAGTATGCTGTAAATAGACATTGTAAATATGTACGGTAGTTGGGAAGTCAGAGTTGAATTCAAATATATATCATATTAAATGGGACTCAGTACTTCATTTAATGGTTCAGGGCACCCAACCCACAGATTCTCCAAGCCGCTCGGGAGAACAAATCGTCCAGAACATCTCGGGACAAGGTGAGTCACGACACAGGTGCACCTTGAATTAATAAAAAATAAGATTGCGAAGTGATAAACTTATTTGCGAATTTCCCTCTTCAGGTGATCACAAGATATTTTCTTTCTTCCCAAATGGCATGACTTCCGTCTTCTTACCCATTTAACCCTCTTATTAATCCTGTATCTTTGTAAACAGACGTAGTACATACATACGTAACCTGCATTCTGTTTTTCTGTTACAGATACATCTCAAATGACTCAAATTCAGAAGTATTTGTCAGTGCGAGGTATCGAGTGTGCAACATTGCACACAATCAATGAAAGGCATAGCTGTAATTATAGTCGGGAGTTATATATCATTCCCTCCATACACTTGATGCCGTTACTCATTGGTCAGGTAATGTATATTATGTATGATACACGTGTACTATGTTTTTCGCAGTATGTGGGATTGCCGCACCTGGTAAGCTTATTCGTATGGAAAGGAAAATCACACCATGTACTGGTATGAATAATATTGCACGTTTCTTCACATCAAATGTTAAAAATAGCCCCCTCCACACATACACAGCGTTACTCTTCTCATAATGCGTTCTTGCACTATTGTTAACCCGTACTTGGTGTAGTATTATTCTGGTCACTTAACTGGTGATGTGATGATTACACTTTTATAACAAAACTGCATTTTAATTAATGTTGCGCTGTGTCTAGAAATGTTAATTAGTGCATATTATACTATTTGCTGCAATGTCTCTTAAGCTTTAACAGTTAACTAAAATTGATACACGGCACGGCATTTATTATTATAACTGAAAATGGCAACAAAACTTAAACGCAAAGTCAATTTCCACCAAGCCTCATTTGGCGCAGTTTTCACAAATCCACAGTGAGCACAGAGGACTTCGGCCTTGCGGTCACGTCTCCTGGAGCATTTAGGCCTAACTCTCTTTAACCGACTTCAATCGTCCTCGAGTTTTATAGAGGTAGTAGTTCCCCCAAATTCCGAGATATGGTTGACCGAAGCTCACGGGATGAGTGGACATACCGGAGTCTGTCTCGCAGAGGAATTACTTCACAAATTCGATTCAGTTTCTTGAGGAATTACTTCACAAATTAGATTCTGCTCTGCACTGGATTGCCTGGGAACGCCGAGAAGAGGACAGAGAAAGATAGGAATAACCATATTTACAAACTGTGCAGCAGAACGCTCGGCCCTCGAAAGGCTGAAACCTTACCGTTGCTCTACAATGTTAGAAAAGAGATTGAACGCCTTGTCCATTTTTCATATCAAAGTTGATCTCCTAACTGATGACTGATTAAATTTTGAAGATTTGATCGACAAGTTCGCTACGGTCAATGTTAGACTAAAACTTCTACAATAGGTGAGTTTATTTTCTTGACTATTGTCATTTTTGGAGGGCACAGAAAGCCTATCCCTACGCCACTGTCCACAAGGTCGTCATTCGTATAATGAGGTCGTTCCATTGCAATGTGTTTGACTACACTGAATGTTTATGCACTAGAGCGGCGGGCTGAGTGGCTCAGACGGTTAAGGCGCTGGCCTTCTAACCCCAACTTGGCAGGTTCGATCCTGGCTCAGTCCGGTGGTATTTGAAGGTGCTCAAATACGACAGCCCCGTGTCAGTAGATTTACTGGGCACGTAATAGAACTCCTGCGGGACTAAATTCCGGCACATCGGCGTCTCCGAAGACCTTAAAAAGTAGTTAGTGGGACGTAGAGCTAATAACATTATTATTATTATTATTATTATTATTATTATTATTATTATTATTATTATTATTATTATTATTATGCACTAGAGCCGTTTGTACAATGAGCAATGCACAGAGGCTTCACACGGCGTTTCAACAACGATTTGGAAATGTGTTCATTCTTAATCAGAGAAGGAACAAGATATACGTACCAAATAGTTCTCTACGAAATACAACAGAAAGAAGTTTTTTAATAGATTTATACAACAATAGACCTATTTACCTTCCAAAATAACATGAGACGTGCTGCTCGATTAATCTGTATGCTCCCGAGTAGGCGAATAAGATTGAGTGGAGCTTTTAAAGGTAGAAAAGATGGCAGTCTGAAAATAAATTTGGAATTAAAGAGGACGAACTGGAACAAAGATTCATTTATAGGAAGAGGAATTGAAATAGTTTATCAAAATAAATGTTCGATAAATTTCCAAGTTCTCCAAAATAATTTAAGAAATGACAAGGTATGCAATCGATAAGGTATTTTCCACCTGGCGACAACCCTAAATCCAGATCAATGATTCGTCAGCGTCGAGGCCTTCGGTTCAGAGGACCCCAGCCTCGATTCCCGGCCGGATCGGCGATTTTAACTGCGAGTGGATAATTCCTCTGACTCGGACAGTGGGTGTTTGAGCCTATCCCAACAAACTTCCCTTTACAAACACACATTGCACCACACTACGCTGTACACCACAGAAACACTGACCCACGTGAGGTTGGCGTCAGGAAGGGTAGACATAAAACTGGGCCAAGTTCACATCAGCATCACTGTTCGCACCCGCATCCCACCAGGCTGTGGTAAACTTTGAAAAAGAAGAAGATAAATTTATACATTTTATAGTGCCTATTTTAACATTTTAATGCCCATTTAGGCTCCCTAAAAATATTTTTTAATTCCCGAATGTCCTCATCTTACAAATAACTTGCCCACAGTTTTTGCACCGAGCCGCCTTAATGTCTTCAATGGTTGCAAAGGATTTCCACGCATCCGATAACCATTTTGGTGGCATGGTTGTGACAGGATAGGATAATGACAGAACTGAATAACGATACAAAATAGAAAAAAATGATACTGATAATACTCAAACACTGAAGCTAGGATAATGACAGAACTGAATAACGATACAAAATAGAAAAAAATGATACTGATAATACTCAAACACTGAGGCTCCAGTTTGGTTCCATTAAACATTCTGCTCTCCCTCGCTCTGGAAGAATAAGTCTGCGTTTATAGCGGAGGGGCGTGGAGTGCGAAGAGGAGAGCGGAGAGTCCTTAGTGTTTAGAGTAGAGCGGTGCTGTGCACATATAAGAAGAAATGCCATAGTCAAGGTGTACTTAATCTAAACGCAGCTTCTACGGTGTGCTGTCAAGATGTCTCTATCGTAGTATAGTATCGTCAGTGGGCATGTCTTGAAATTACAGTAGTAATATGGCTAAATATTATTATATACACTGACTGACAGTAACAATGCAACACCAAGGAGGAGTGGTTCGAAAGGGATGAAAGTTGGGGAAAAAACAGAGACGGCACGGATGAATAATTGATGTTTATTTCAAACCGATATGCAGCTTACACAATGCGCACGGCATCGACGCAGTAGGATGTAGGACCACCGCGAGCGGCGATGCACGCAGAAACACGTCGAGGTACAGAGTCAATAAGAGTGCGGATGGTGTCCTGAGGGATGGTTCTCCCTTCTCTGTCAACCATTTGCCACAGTTGGTCGTCCGTACGAGGCTGGGGCAGAGTTTGCAAACGGCGTCCAATGAGATCCCACACGTGTTCGATTGGTGAGAGATCCGGAGAGTACGCTGGCCACGGAAGCATCTGTACACCTCGTAGAGCCTGTTGGGAGATGCGATCAGTGTGTGGGCGGGCATTATCCTGCTGAAACAGAGCATTGGGCAGCCCCTGAAGGTACGGGAGTGCCACCGACCGCAGCACATGCTGCACGTAGCGGTGGGCATTTAACGTGCCTTGAATACGCACTAGAGGTGACGTGGAATCATACGCAATAGCGCCCCAAACCATGATGCCGCGTTGTCTAGCGGTAGGGCGCTCCACAGTTACTGCCGGATTTGATCTTTCTCCACGCCGACGCCACACTCGTCTGCGGTGACTATCACTGACAGAACAGAAGCGTGACTCATCGGAGAACACGACGTTCCGCCATTCCCTCATCCAAGTCGCTCTAGCCCGGCACCATGCCAGGCGTGCACGTCTATGCTGTGGAGTCAATGGTAGTCTTCTGAGCGGACGCCGGGAGTGCAGGCCTCCTTCAACCAATCGACGGGAAATTGTTCTGGTCGATATTGGAACAGCCAGGGTGTCTTGCACATGCTGAAGAATGGCGGTTGACGTGGCGTGCGGGGCTGCCACCGCTTGGCGGCGGATGCGCCGATCCTCGCGTGCTGACGTTACTCGGGCTGCGCCTGGACCCCTCGCACGTGCCACATGTCCCTGCGCCAACCATCTTCGCCACAGGCGCTGCACCGTGGACACATTCCTATGGGTATCGGCTGCGATTTGACGAAGCGACCAACCTGCCCTTCTCAGCCCGATCACCATACCCCTCGTAAAGTCGTCTGTCTGCTGGAAATGCCTCCGTTGACGGCGGCCTGCCATTCTTAGCTATACACGTGTCCTGTGGCACACGACAACACGTTCTACAATGACTATCGGCTGAGAAATCACGGTACGAAGTGGCCCATTCGCCAACGCCGTGTCCCATTTATTGTTCGCTACGTGCGCAGCACAGCGGCGCATTTCACATCATGAGCATACCTCAGTGACGTCAGTCTACCCTGCAATTGGCACAAAGTTCTGACCACTCCTTCTTGGTGTTGCATTTGCTCTGTCAGTCAGTGTATTATATTCAGCCAGAAATCTAAGGCGATTGAATATTCAACCTATTAATACGGATAGGCCAGAAAACGGGGAATTCAGTCATTTATACGAGAAGTTGCATTTATATCCAGATAAATTTGGGCAGTATTTTAGGATGTCTGTTCCAAAATTCTACTAAATCCTGCAGGTTGTCAGTCCGAGATAGCCTACTTATACTGCAACTCAGATGCCATCTGGTCCAAAAGCTTGTCCAAAATGTATTTGTTGTGATGTTCCTTGTCCCTTTGGTCCCATAATGGCGCGTATTAATTGCTCAGATGACAATGAAATTTTAAAGAAGTGAACAAACACACGTGGTCTACGTTACATAGAAAGTTACACTCCGAGGAAGGAAACCGCGTATCAAACGAAAACTATCAGCACTGGCTACCGCTACGTGAAACAAATACTGTACTTTTGTTTCGCTCCGCACCGCTATTATACACATGCTTCCTCTTAGCTCTCCACTATAATTCCACATGCCGTTACATTATTTTGATTTCATCCTCTCCACTGACCTCTCCGCTCACCGCGTTCTTCCCCGCTCCACTATAATCGCACCGTTACAGTAACCAGTCTTCCTACATTTTTCGGGCATGTCCTAAACTTCGAACCCATACCCAGCGCCAAAATATCCTACTTTTGAATATTTCTTCCTTCAGTGGGTTTTTGCAGGTGAAAATTTATACAGGGTGAAGCGAAATTCGCGCACTCGGGCGTCGCAGTGCGACTCCTGACTTGCCAGCAATAAAAAAATGTATCTCAAAAAACGTCCTGCGAGTATATCCGGGAGAAAAAGGACGTTGAAGAATGGCAATCTGGCAACACTGTAACCACATGTAGGGTAACTACCTCTGTCAGCACACGTTAGTCGTGCTGTACAGTTGATGCAGTGGATAGAGTTTTGGGTTAGCATGCAGGAGGTCGAGAGGTCGATCCTGGTTTCGCACCATTTCATCTACTAGGTGCGTTACAACGTGTTCAGCGTTACTAAATTTTTTAAATGTAGGATACGACCTAAGAAACGGTGTCTTACTGTACTACAGTATGTAATGTCCGATGGAAATTAGCAAATAAAAATGTGCGCCTCAACCCAGGATCGACCCCTCGACCTCCTGCATGCCAACCCAAAACTGTATCCACTGCACCATCTGTACATCACGACTACTTCGTGCTGACAGAGATAGTTACCCTACATGTGGTTACAGTGTTGCCAGATTGTCACTCTTCAACGTTCTTTTTCTGCCGGATATACTCGCAGAACGAACTTTTGTGAGAGACATTATTTTATTGCTGGCATGTGAGGAGTCGCGCTGCGACGCCCGAGTGCGCGAATTTCGCTTCACCCTGTATATTTAGACAAATTAAAACTGAAACTCTAAATGTGACATGTGAAGGAAAATGGGTATTTTGGACATTGGTCTGAATTGCTGCTTTTTATTGTAGTAGATTGTTCTCGAGTTAGAAGAGTTAAAATCTACCACCCAACGGAAGCTTTCTTTCCCTATTCAGAGAAGATTCAACAACCTAGAAGTCCTATGGTCGTAAACCCACGCTGCTAAGAGGAAAATGTCTAAGTTCCCGTTCTAATCAACTATTACGGCAGTATTTCACCACCCTCCATCACCCCTCCCAGGACTGAGGTTGGGAAGGGCAACCGATTAGGAGAATGAGGCCACCGAATTAGCCCAATACGCATTAGGCTCTAGCCTAGGTCCTTAGAGTTAGTCCCATGAAACCAATGTATAGCGGCCATCTTGCTTCAGGAGCCCTAGCACAGCTAACCCCCCCCCCCCCCCGCCCCCGAGTTAGTCCCATAAAAGGAAATGTATGTGCACTAGCCCCTGTGCCACCTTATACCTTTTATAACTACTTATAATGAATTGTATCTTTAATGAAAAAGAAATGGTGGCAATAATCATTCGTTGGAAGTACATATATTTGGTCATGTTTTTCACTTTTTGAGTCGTAGTTAGCTATTTTGGGGGCAAATGTGGACGATTTTTAGGTCCTAAACATACGAATCATAGTTATTACTTTAGGTGGAAGAAAAAAAGTGATACCGTGAGGAATTAAGATATAGAAGAGAAGGTTTACTGTTTATGTACGGAAAACCGATATCCGGTTCACGACGAAGTGCACGGCATTTCTGATAATTGTTGGTAATGAAGAATCGTTATCAGAGCAATGCAACCTGGCTCAGCGTCTGTATGTCATCATTATAGATCCAACAATAAGATGGGAAAACAATGGGGAACAGGCGATAGAAGACCACATGAAAGACGCAACATTTACAAACGGACTATTTCCCATTACCAAGAGAAATGTCGTTTATCATTCATGAAGGTAATTGGACTTAGGCTTGGATCCCGAGGAATAATTCCTAATTTGTTCGTAAAATTCTGCTTCAAATTAAGCAATTCGTTTATAAAGCGAGTGGTCCTGTTACAGTACTTTGGGGCGAAGTTCGAGTTCGATAACAGACAAGTTTAAGATCAATAATAATAATAATAATAATAATAATAATAATAATAATAATAATAATAATAATAATAATAATAATAATAATAATAATGAAACACTTATTATAACAGGGGTACACAGTGGAAAACAAGCTCAGAAGGATATGGGATGTAAACAGTGGTAGCAATGTATGTAATTAAAGGAAAGATAGTTTCAACAGTAACAACAATCATTACTTCATTTACTTCTATATATATATACCGTTACAGTAACCAGTCTTCCTACATTTTCGGGTATGTCCTAAACTTCGAACCCATACCCAGCGCCAAAATATCCTACTTTTGAATATTTCTTCCTTCAGTGGGTTTTTGCAGATGAAATTTATATATTTAGATAAATTAAAACTGAAACTCTAAATTTGACATGTGAAGGAAAATGGGATATATATCCCGAGGAATAATTCCTCATTTGTTCGTAAAATTCTGCTTCAAATTAAGCAATTCGTTTATAAAGCGATTGGTCCTGTTACAGTACTTTGGGGCGAAGTTTGAGTTCGATAACAGACAACAAGTTTAAGATCAATATATATATATATATGTGTGTGTGTGTGTGTGTGTGTGTGTGTGTGTGTGTGTGTAGTGTGTACATTATCGAGCAGCGGGCTACAAGAAAGAATCACATAAATAATTTCGAATGGGAATTTGAGATAAATTTCGCAAGTGATGTAAGGGTAAGATATTTGATGAGTAAATTACAAAGGGTGAAGAAAACAACGTTTAGTCTAAACAGTTGTTCTAGATCGCTACATATACCGAGACTAGTGCCATTCTCCCAGAAGAATGTATAGAACAATAGAACAAATGGTATGTAAGTTTAGGTAAGCAAAATAACCCTATTCAACAAGATCAATCGTGATATTTATCAAGATTGTTAGACAAAGGTTGCTAAATTCTTACACAGACGTGTCTTAAATCTATGTACAGTGAATCATACAAAATTTGAACAAGATATGGGGTAGAGTGAGGGACGGAGGAGGGGGGGGGGAGGGAAACCGAGAGACACGACCAAAAAAATGTTCTCATTAAATGTACAAGGAATAAATGCGAACACACGAAGATTTTAATTTATGCTTTAAAGGTAGGAGCAGTTCGTATGCACTGAAAAGTGTATGTCCTAACGTGCTTCAGTGGTCCGTAGCCCATTGACACAGAATGGGATTTAGTGCTCTGTAATTTGGTGACTTTCCCAACTCGCTCACCATCCGGAGAAAGATGATTTTTTTATGTTACATAATGTGTCTATGTCTCACCTGAAGAACACCAACGGTCGATGGGAGTAGAGAACCAGCTCTGTCCTATGTTTTGCGCTCGCACATCAAGCGGGGAACGGCCTTTCGTTCAACCTGGCGAGTTAGGCCGGGTGACAAGTATTTTATATGATTTAAGAGTTCGTTCGAGAAGTTACGAGACATAGAGTTGACGTCAGGGGAGCGGGAGAGTCAGATGATTGTCCAAGATGACGGTCAGTAAGCGAAAGACAAGGCCGGCAGAAGGTAGTGTAATATGAAGTGCCGGGGGTATACAATGTAAGTCCGGGGTATTACAGCACAGTCCGGTATATCCTACTTTCATAATAATCAATTCGAATTACCAGTGTCGCATGGATAACAAATATCTGTGAATGTCATGTTTAGAAAAACTACTTTTCTTGTCATTTGTTCAAATATCTTTTATTTCTGTATCCTAGGTTTTTTAATGCTGTATACACAACAGCCTATAGTTGAGAGAATGCAGGGCGTTCATGTAAAAGGGTCCAATATATACAGAAGAGGCAGTGCGCAACAAAGGAAGGAAAATAGGTCCTATAAACATTGGGCGCAAACCCTATATCTTCGGAGAGTTATGGTCCGCTACCATCTGACGAAACGAACCTACCTGACTACGGTCTCTTGTACGCAGTGGAGTACTGTACGTTGACTAGTGTGTTTCGTTCTTGCTTGATACAGAACAAATGCACACATACGATGCACTGCATCAATTGTCTACGTACAATGGTTTCGCATTTGTCTCATGACAAAATGCTCGGAGTGCAAGCTACGTCCCTTCTACATAATAAGACCCGATAGTAGGCTTACGACCAATGTTTAGGTAGGAACGTATTTCCGTTTTTTGTTGCATACGACCCTCCGTAAATTATTGGAACGTCGTGATCATTGTTAGTAGTGGTAGCGGACCATAACTCCGAAGATATTGTGATTGTGACTAATGTATATAGAACCATTTTTTTCTTTGTTTCTTGCGTGCTGCCTGCTCTGTAAATATTGGAATCATTTTCAAGGACACCCTGTAGAATTTATAAATAATAATAATAACAACAATAATAATAATAGTCTACAAGAGAGATCTTATTATAAATTATTATTATTATTATTATTATTATTATTATTATTATTATTATTATTATTATTATTATTATTATTATTATTATTATTATTATTATAAAACTGCAAACAGTAGTTCACAAAAGTCAACAATAAATTAGCGATTAGTCAAATGTTAGACACCCTCGTGATTTTTCCGTTTTGATACAACAGGAAAACTTTAAAACAGAATCTCGATCAATGTGGACGATGAAAGAAGAAGCAACTAAAATATACATTCTGTATCAGGATCACACCAAACAGAATAGTACTGTCTAAGCTGGAAAAAACAAATACTAATTTCTTGCAATAATATATCTCCTTCTAAGGGTTGATAGGATTTACTGTTGTTTATTTTCTTTTTTAGAGGCTATCTGGCCGTAAGCTGTTGGCGTTCCTTCCTGCGGCTCCAGGGCCTCTGACTCATTATCTAAGGGACATACATCTCCCTCTAGATAGTTACCTTCTAATGGCTGAACGTACTGAGCTCGACATAGTCCTCTTTGAGGCCTTTAGTGTGGCTAAAGGCTATCCTCCCCAGACTCATCGCTGGGCAACGTGGGACCACATTCAGGGCCTCCGTAGACTTAGTGGCCCAATGTATTCGAGAAGAAGAGATCTGCAAGGTGCTTTCCTACGAGTCGTGGCGTATGAGGTAAGTACATTAACTTGTTTTCCGATTCGGCGGAAAATGGCTGGACGACATTGTACAGGGCGCCAGGAAATGTTCTCCGCAGTGCCTACGTACTGCTGCGCGAGGTGGCATCAGCAGTTAAGTTGGCAGCGCGGCTGCTGACGCTTGTATACATATACATATAAAATAAGAGTTTTGTCTGTACATTGCTCAGAATTTGAAAAGAATGGTATTTCTGTATCGGTCACGTCCAGAGTAACAAGGAAATGCACTTTTTACTTTTCCGTAATTTCTGTCTGTCTGTCTGTCTGTCTGTCTGTCTGTCTGTCTGTCTGTCTGTCTGTCTGTCTGTCTGTCTGTCTGTCTGTCTGTCTGTCTGTCTGTCTGTCTGTCTGTCTGTCTGTCTGTCTGTCTGTCTGTCTGTCTGTCTGTCTGTCTGTACACGCATCACGAGAAAACGGCTGAAGACAATTTAATAAAAATCGGTATGTAAAGTCGGGGGATGAGCCGCTACAATTTAGGGTATAAATCATTTTATTCACGCTAAGTGAAATGGTAGTTTAGGGGAAGGCCGAAAATGTAATTCTCAATTATTTATATTATTATTGGTCCTATCGATAAATACTATATAACTGAAGTTATATAGAATTAAATTTCCTATCATTTATGTCTTATACATTTTTACCGTACCGGCTATGATAACACAGATATTCATGAATTTGTATTTTTTGTTTTTTAAGTCAATATCACGCCGAGCCACGAGAAAATGGGTTAACATAATTTAATGAAAATCGGTATATGGAGTTGAGGAATAAGAAACTACAGTCGAATCTATACACAATTTTATTCACCCTGGATGAAATAGTAGTTATGGGGGAAGGCGCCTAAAATTTATTTTTTAAATACCAATGTTATTGGTCCTATCGAAAAGAACTACATAACAAAAGTTATAGAGAATACAATTTCCGATCATTTATGTTTTATTCAGTTTTACCGTACCAACTATGATAAGAGTGGTATTTCAGAGTCGGAAGAAAACCAAATGTCAAGGCCTACAATATCGAAAGCGGTAACATTGATCAATAATAGCATCACATTGACCATTGTTTGTTGTGATGTTCTTTGTGTCCTATGCTGCCACTCAACTCCGATAGATGGGATTACTGCTGCGTACCGAGTATAACAGCCTGACTGAATATCGGCGGGAAATGGCTGGGGAGTTAGAAAACTGTCTTCTTTAGCATGCCATTCCTCTGGTTAATACATTTTCTGATACTGCTGGTACGTAACACACTGGTTCATCGTAGTATTCCAGCTATTCGATCCCTACTCTGAAGCGCTGTTTTTGAATGAGCAATGTGCACACTTAAGGCAGTAAAAGAGCATAGTTTTTGCCCTGGGACTCTCCACTATTTGACACACCCCCTCCCCCACCGAAGAAAGACGAAGAGTGTTCACGGATCACGGCTGCCTGTGGCTTGGTCATTCCAGCTCTGGAACTTTAAATGTTAGATCGGCAGCGTAGTACTGTTCGCTGAAAGTGAGAAAATGTGTGGTTTTTCATTTGATCGAATATTTCATATAAAAGCATTGCTTCTAATCGCGCCATTCCTACTGACGTCATTGTAATGACCTATGTTCATTTCATTTGGGAAAACTACTAAAGACAGTCTTTCTGAGGATGTAAAAAGGCAGGTGGAGAGTGAGTGTCTGACATTATAATGAAAACTTCCCAACCTGATTGTGACTGATGGTAGGTAAGCGGGCTCGTTGGTTCAATATGTGGTTGAATATCCCAATGATTAAGGAATGTTCCCCCTTATATTACAAAGAATTTTACTCTTTTCGTGTATTTGCATTTACATTTACTTTAAAGTATATTTTGGGGTTCCGCACAATATGAGCTCGGACATTAGTGCACTGAAACATCTATTTGCAACGTTGAACATCAAAGGAACAATCATCAGGTAAAGTAACCTGACAACATATCACTGATTGATATGACAGGCAACATAGCGGCTGTACGAACTATTCCAGGCATGACTATGGACACTACCCGTTGTCGGTGCTGCCACAACGAGGTAGAAACGCTTATTTACTCGGTTACTGCTCGCATGGAGAATCTCTACAAAATACTAGGCATCATAAAATACGATCTGCCATTGCTCAAGCGTTAAGGGACTCAGGGTTGACAGGTTCATGGTCTCTCTGTTACAGGTAGCATCCGTCGATTTTACATCATAGCCTTCAAAGACCACCGAAATGGGTTTATAATAGATCCGAAGATCAGATTTGAAACATCTGAAACACAACCCAATGAGGTACATGAGGAAAAGAAAACAACATATGAACTAACCATCCCATTCTATCAACAGCAATACCAGTTGGATGATATGACAGTCATGGGATTAATTGTTGGAGCTAGAGGAACCATTCCTATCTTTTTCGTTAAGTTCTGCAAAATTATTTAATCTCGATGAGGCATTAATAAAAAAGTTACCCAAATCAAAGAGAACCATATCTCCCAAACGTTTTAATGCAGCAATATATGTCAAAAGTGCTTGTGTTTACAATCAACTCACAATTAGTTTTAATATTCATGTTGTTTTTATACATACTTTGTCCTCAGGGGCGATCTCCAGATGGGAAAAAATCGAAATAAATAAATAAATAAATAAATAAATAAATAAATAAATAAATAAATAAATAAATAAATAAATAAATAAATAAATACATCTCTCAGCATATTACAATTTCACCTTAAAGCTATTACCTCTCTAGGAGACCGTAATAACTTACCTCGTTTTGGCTCCGTGAGTCTCTCGACAACGAGATTAGCTCAGTTCCTCTCTCGCTAGGCCATCCGACACGATTCTGATGACCATTGCAGCTAAGACAAAGGAGTGATCCATTACTAAAGACAAGAGTGATCATTCCCGACATTTCGATCTTGTGTGGTCAATGGACCACTTGCTACTAGGGCCCTCGACTGTCCTTCCGGACCAACAGAATAATGTGTCGATGCCCACACACCGTTGATACCCCCTCCGTTTGTCTGTCGGGTTGGTTCTACAGTATTCCGTAACTATAAGTGTGTGTGCTTTAATCTGACCATCACTGCCATTCACATTGCCCCGTGCATGCATTTCGGCCAACGCGTGCACCAATAGTCCTTAGAGATAACCCACATTCACACGGATCAATTATCTGAATCACTTCAAACTGCGGCAGAGGTTCATGTCGTGCTAATCTCATTCGTCAAAATCCCCCTGTGAGTGAGGACAGTAGAACAACACATACGATATCCCCTGCCTGTCGTAAGAGGCGATTAAAAGGAACCCCAGGGACTCTCAACTTGAGAGCATGGTTTGTTTACCACTGGGTACATAGCTGAGTCCTGTCGTTGCTTCCACTTGTGCCACGCTCCTCACTTTCATCTATCCTACCCGACCTCCCTTGGTCAACTCTTGTTCTTTTCGGACTCCGACGCTATTACGTTCTGGCTTCAAGAGTTCATAATACACTACCGCTCTGGTCCCACCAGATAAAAAGCAAAGTCTTCTTGCCGAAGCGATTTGGCCTTGGTGTTGAAGGACCGGCTTCGTCAGGTGACAGCCACGATTTTCTCCGCTTCGGGTTTTCAAAATAAATCCATTCTTCGTCACCCGTCACAAGTCGGTACAGAAATTATTTTCTTCCGTGGCGTTGAAGTATCATTTCACAAGTGACTGCGATTTTCCACTTGCAGTTCATCGATTAGCACATGTGAGACATGGTTTCGACAACTTAAACGTGGGGAGCAATGGGGAAAATCAGTAAACTCGGTAAGCGTGTTCACCATATGTTTATACCGGTAAGTGATGACTTTTCACAGCCTTTTTCTTTTGATTAAATAAGAAAAGCAATGCGTGCCACAAATGTTCTTTTTCAGGAACAAACGTCGACATGATCACTGAACGATATAACACAGACGCTAGTGTTTGGCGGACTCAACCTGCGTGTGTTGGTAGGTTATTGTCAGACGAACAAACTTACGTATGTGTCAAATCCATACGCTGCGTACTGTTCGCTGGCGCCATCTCTTAGTGAAACCGGAAAAGACTTATGCATACACCTGGTAATCTTGGAACCAAGATCGTCTTCAGCGCAATGAAAATGTAGAATGAAAACCGTTCATGTCAATTGTCACAAGATAGAGAGATTCTGTTAGAAATATAGTTCATTCCAGGGCTTCAAAGTCAAGGAGAGAGATGTTGATGAGTTACCTGTGGAGGGTAGCCATGGTGTATTCAGCATATGGCCGTCTCCTTAGTTAAAACTCTTTGTGTGCTTAGCAATTATTTATATCGCCTCACGAATGATTTTAGGTGTATAATGTTTCTCCTTACAAATGACAGATGTTGCAGCAAAAATGATTTGATGATCACTGTGTATGGCATGCTGCACTTGTCTGCCTGTCAAAGACGTGTTTGCGATATTCCTTAACTCTCGTTACCACCTTCCTACATATTTGGTCAACATAAACAGATCCATAGGAACAAGGAATCTTATCTAAGTTCACACAGTTTAAACCAGTAGAATCTTTAACAGATCGCAGGCGATTGCCTATGATGATATTAGGCGTGAGGTCCTGATATTTTGCCTCCTGAAAATGTTGCCAATCCTATCTGTGACAGATTTTACGTATCCCAAGAAGTGGTCATGAAGAAAAACATACTCTTCACTAAATGTTCTTTGTCAGAAATTCTCCCGCTAAGTTCTCTGCCTGAACATTATAAAATTTATCAATACCTCTCCTAACTGATGAATTTTGCCTTGCTCTCTCAAGTAGAGTGCATAATGCCAAATGACCTTTAAAAATACATTATTTTTAATATAGATATGCGCATAATACATATCACGACCCCTGTGGTGCTGATTAACTTTTTTTTTTCCATCATGAGTCTACACGAATATCGTAAGGCAGGAACTACAAAAGATGGGCGTGCCTAGTTCTTCCACCAAAATAATTAATAGTGTCTTACGCAATGTTTTCTTTTCTCGCTGACGGCAAGCCCGAGGAATTTAGAGTAAATTTTACTACTGTTCCAGAAGTAGGAAGAAAAAAAGTCAGTAAAGTAATAATAGAAATCGAACTTAGGGTGGCTCCGCCATGCCGTATAGGCAACTTCTCTGCCTTGCCAGCGTAGAGAATAGCCTATGTAAATGTATGTTCGAAATGCTCTTCGATATCCAGAAATCGGTACAAATCTAATTAATTCCTGAAGATCGAACTGTCACTACGGAGACATGTGTTGCTATTATTCAGAGTATCTGTGAAGTAATGTGAAGAAAGAGGCCTCATTTTTTATAAGGAGAGAGTTGGCTTTTCCATTACGACGACACCCCAGCACACGGGTCGCTCCACGTGAGCGAATTCCTCGCAAAGCACAATATACCTGCCCTTGCTCATCCTTCGTACCCTTCATCTAATCCAGCGGATAACTACCCGTTTCCAAAAAGTCGAAACCCTATTGGAGGGGCGGAGATTCGCATCGGTTGATGAGGCGAAGACGACTGGGACGCACGCACTGCAGTAAGTCCCCAACGGTGGGCTGTAGGGCTGTTTCGAAATAAGTGATATAGACGCTGGCAGACTGTCCGCAATGAGTTTACTTTAATGGTGTTGTGTAAAAGGTTCTATGCCCACTGAAATAAAAGTTTCTACACATAATCAGTTACCTTTTGACTTTATTGGTGAAGGCTAAATGTTGTTTGGCACCGTAGCTAACCGGTCAACACGCTAAACTTTTGTCCAAGTGGTCCCGGATTCTATTACCGGCCAGGTCGGTGATGTCACCCTTCATTGGTTATTTCCTCTTCCTCGGGGAGTGGATGTTTGTGTCGTCCTCAGTATTAAATGTCATCCTCACAAATGCGCATAATAAGCATCAACTCGAAAGACCTACACCAGGCTTCTCGGCAGGCTACACATTATTATTATTATTATTATTATTATTATTATTATTATTATTTAAACGTTCTTTATCCGTTAAAACAGTCTAATCGGAGCAAAGAAAAGCAAGACGGTTGTTAGACACGTTCTTTTGAATTTATTGTAAACAGTTGCATTATATTGATTAATAAGAAATCGAATAGTACTGTAATTACATAGTGAAATCCATGACCGCTTTAAATCAGACATTGTATTCTCTTTAGGATCCTCCATTTCTCTGGACCACTGGAGACTGTAAGAAAAAATTTCACCTTAAGGGATTCTTCGGCGCTGTCTGGGAACTTCTTCAAGATCATCTTAACTTCACGTGAGTATTATTATTATTATTATTATTATTATTATTATTATTATTATTATTATTATTATTATTATTATTATTATTATTATTATTATTATTATTATTATTATTATTATTATTATGAGATTCCACTTTAATAATAATAATGGACAGTGTAGATAACAGTCCGAAGGAAACTCTCTCAAAGAAGGAAACTACTTTGCCTAACAAGGTGTTGAAGTTTGAGACGAGTCTCCTCCCTCGGACCTTGACATGCCGTGCTCGGAATCTGCCATCATACACCAGCCAATCTAAACTCAGTGTCCAAATAAAATAAAGTGGCATATACAGCACACTCTACAGTTGTAACTTCAATAGTGCCAGACACGTAGCTCAGATCCTTTTCATCAGAACAAGTATGACCTAGGCCCCCAAAGCTCATTAATAGAGCATCCGACACGAAATTTGAAGGTTGTACGTTTGGATCCTTCTGGTGATTCGTTGGGCATTTTTATTCTGTATTTAAATTCTCTTCGATATGTACTCAACACGACTTAATAAGATGGAAGTTTATTTCATCAAATCTAAATGCCTGCAAACGCGGCATTAAGGCCATAAACAAGTAGTAATAATAGTAGTAGTAGTAATAGTAGTAGCACATTCTCCTAATGTTGGAAGATTTTAAGCAAATGAAGCAGTTCTTCTATGGGTTCTTCTTGTTCTTCCAATAGGCTTTTATTCTTTGCGAGAAGACTTGTTTACGGTCTTCCGACCACTTTGGTCTGTACTGCTTTTGTTGTGGTTGCTCTGATGTAGCTTCCGAATTGTTTAGTTTATGTCTAAAGATTTCTCTTTCTAGGATGTCTATTGAACTTTTTTGCGTTTTTGAGGTCCTTTCGAAGTTCGTTAAGCCAGGCTTTTGAGCTCCTAAGGGAGGTTACATAATCTACAGTATTATCCTTTCTGTCAATCGATTTTCTGGTAATCTAGTGAGACGACCGAAGAATTTCATTCGTCAATTCCTAATGTCAATGTCGACGTTTGAGAACTTTTCTGTGGTTTTGATTGATTGTAACCTCTAACCGTCTCGGGTGTATCTTTATCCTAAGATTTTCCTAATGATCTTCCTCTCTTTTTGTTTGATTATTCAAGTTCTTGTGTTTGTCTTGACATGGAATTTTTGTAGTAGGTTTTTTGGACTAACCCTAATGATTTTTAATTTTTTGAAGACGAGTTTATTATTATTATTATTATTATTATTATTATCATCATTATTATTATTGAATAATTATAATCAGAGAACTATATCCATATCCTACAGCGCTAGTCGAACATAAAAGCAAACGTGAATCTTAAAAGAGATTATTGAAATAGGCATAAATAGAACAAACAGATGACATTATTTCAAGGAAAAGACTGTGATGAGAGAGAACTCGTAGATGAATATTTGAATGAATTTAATTCACGATAGAGATTATGTCAGTGCAGTTCACGGCTGGCTCTTGTGACTATGATCTTCAGAAGATGTTTAGGGAAGTCAAATTGAATACTTCCGAATTTCATCTCAGAAAATATTATATAGAGTCTTGAAGAAAAAATATTACGAAATTTGTAATTGTTAAAATACGGATGAGGTATATTTTATACAAAGTGGCTATACCTTTCTTTCTTGCCCTAGCAGTTCAACGTCGCACGATTAACACATTGGAGGCGTTCGTGCTGCAAGGATGGTAAAGGGTTAGGATTGGGAAGGAAATGGCCGTGGCCTTAATTAAACTAGAAACCTAGAATTTGCCTGGTGTGAAAATGATAAACCACGAAAACCCATATTCAGGGCAGCGATGGTAGGATTCGAACTCACCATCTGTCAAATGCAAGCTCACAGCTACGCGACCCTAACCGTACGGCGAACTCACTCGATGATAGACCTTTTTCACTGACGTTAGTAACTTTCCAAAATATAAAATAAAATGTGATGCAAACAGAATGAAAAATTACTGGAACCAAAGGGATTGTGAAATGACATCAGAAAGGATATTGCGTAGTTCAGTCCATGCACTTCACAGCTACCGGTTTTACACTAGTTGATCCTCTGTTTAAATAAGGGCATACGATTTACATCTATTTTTAGTAGAGAAATGTACTGAGCCGAATAACGAATGAAAAATTGACGGAAACTTTCACTAAGTATATACGAATATTCTTATATTAGTTCGAGTGGAAGAGTCACGAAAGAAGGCGCATCGAATTTCTTTTAACATGACTTAACTGAGGATATTGATCAGCGCGCTCGTCTTCTTGTTGATATTTGGAGTGGTCACGGGAAAAATTGACTTTGTCTACAGCGACACCTGACACAGATATAACGAACAAGTTAACGAAGTGTATGAAACCATTCTACATTTATTTGCTTCACCACCTGGAGATTTATAATTTCACAAGGCTTTCTCAAGATTTCACTTGAAATTAAAATCGTACAGGGTTCATCATAAAAGTGTTGTGTATCGTCCATAATAAACTTACCTTGAAAGCAGTTCAAGGTTCTTTAATTTATACCTGGAAGAAAAGTTTCATCTGAAGGATATCGGCCTCATTCGGCCTTGAAAATGGCCTAGCCATTACGATAAAAATATGATGCAAGCACGTGCAACAACTGAGTAATGAGAAGGAGTAAAATTATAGTTCGCGAAGTACAGCGAACACACGATATACCAAAGAAACGAAATAAACTCTAAACTAAACTGATAGCAAGATCAAATTGTTGTATTCATAAGCCAACCAAAACAGATCCACGCAATAACAACTTCGAATAACCAACATAAACATTCGCGGTAAATAGATTTCATTTGTCGAAAATAAAAATGTATGTTGGACATGTATTTAGAGTAAAACGCAAATTCTATGCTTTAGGTTACTGTCACGATCAACTGTTACCATTTAAAAGCCACGCAAATGACCAAAATCCGTAAATAGGACAGAGCCGATGTATCGGCGCCGTGAGTTTTCTCGCCATAACCTTTCGCGCCGATAGACCGGCGCGCTGAGTACGAAAGGGTTTTAATGAATTCATGTACTCGAGTTGCGGTAAAATCTTCCATACACACTAATGGCCACTTGTCCAGATGTTTTCTCTTGATGCCTAAATAGTTAGAAGTCAGTTAACAGAATTGGGCAGTATTTGATGAATATTCATTGTTTCGTATCTTTGAAGGAGACATCATAATGAATACATCATTCTACTGGCAATGAGGGTTAGTCATATTTTAACACTTATAAACAAATGAACTACACACTTATCACATTCCACTTTAAATCGAATTTAATCCTTTTTGTTTACAGGCATTTTTTAACTGTTTTAACCAATACACATGCCAATTTTAACATTCTATTGAAGATGGCCCAGTCAGGGTCGAAACATGTTTAGATATGACAAATATGAATTTTAAATTTTAAATTTGCATTATACTATTGTGTCATTAGCTGTCAATACGTAAATATAAAATTTATGTCTTGTGGTAATACTGATATATTATACATATTATACACATCTTCAGCTTAACACGCCGAAATAAATATTATCATATTCGCATAAGCATTGGTCGGCTTGGACAAAAGTACTTCAAATGGCAGGTGAAATATCGGTGTTTCTGAGGTCAGCATGTAGAGTTCCACGTGAGATTGCTCATTTGGACCTTGTATTTCTAGTACAAATATATTTCCTTGTAGGAGTCATTCATGCATGTGTGATTTGCTAATATGAATGTGTTCAGTGCTGAATCTGTCATTTTTATGGACCTTCTGCAGAATACACTTACTGTTCTTCACGGTCTTCTAGACCCCGTTTAGCATATTGTACAATTCACCTTGTTTCATTTCTTTGAGATGTCTCCCAGGATAGTGTCTTTGCCATCCATTATTAGGAGAAGAATTCATCTTTTAGGAGATTTGAGAGTTTCTCCTTCCTTTTAAGGAGTTCTTGGGTAATGACTGATGATGGTGGTGGTGATAATGATTATTGATTTAAGAGGAAATATAATGAGATTTCTATTTAATACCAATCTTAGCAATCTAGAAAGTTTTGTTATACTGATGATATAGCCTGGCTATGAGGAACAAAAATATTAGTGTCATGGAGAATATACTAACAACCTAGCTAGACTTGGGAGATGTTTCCATAAACGGAGACTCCAACCCAGCATAACAAAAACCGAGGTAGCATGTTTCTAGTTGAACAACAAAATGAATGATAAATTGATACACGTATCCTTTGACGGATCAGTTCTTAGATACAATAAATTACCAAAGAATTTTGGAGGAACCCTAGACCAAACACTGTCTTTCAAAAGAGCACCTCGAAAAGACAGCCGCCAAAATAGAAGTCGCAATAACATTATTATTATTATTATTATTATTATTATTATTATTATTATTATTATTATTATTATTATTATTATTATTATTATTTCTGATGAGGCCTGCTAAGGTCCACACACCAATTTCAATTCAGTTCTTCATACTTTGTTGTTTTCTCCTCCGTTCCTTCCAATATTCTTTCATTCTTTCACTATGCTGTTTCTTTCTGTCCTCGGACGACTTCACACCAGGTTTCTTGTTCAGTCTTCCTTGGAATCATTCCATACTTACTACCCTCTTTCTATAAATCTCTCTGTCCACAGTTTCTTCTTCTCTTATATTACTTCTTTCTAAATCTTTCTTTACTTCTTGAATCCAGCTAGTTGTTGCCTTATTGTCCCAAATGTACTTGAAAATCCCTTTTGTTGATCTGTAATCATCCATTCTGTAAATATGTCCAAAAAATTGCAACTTCCTATTTCTTATGGTTTCTGTTATGTTTTCTATGTTCCTGTATATTTCATCATTAAATCTTAATTTCCATACTTCTGTTGTTTTCACAGGGCCTAAGAGTTTTCTCATGATTCACCTTTCTAGTACCTCAAGTTTATCTAATCTATAGTGTAGTACCAGGCATTCACTTGCATATAGGCATTCCGGTTTCACCACTGTAGTGTAGTGCCTTATTTTAAGATTTTTAGGTAGACACTTTTTGTTATAAAAATTCTTTGTGATCCCTTATGCTCTTTCAATCTTGTGTACCCTTTCTTCTACTGCAGATTTGTCTAAACCATTTTCTTAAATTATTACTCCCAGATATCTGAATTTCGTTACTCTTTCCACTGGACCAATATATGTAGCCAAAAATTTTGGAACATTCTTGATGTTTGTAATAAATTTTGTTTTTTCTACGGAGATTCTCAAACCTGCCTTGTTGGCTATTTCTTCCAAGAGATTGACTTGTGTTGTTGCACTTGTTAGGTTTTATGACAATATAGCAAAATAATCTGCAAATGCTAGGCAATTTATTGCAATACCTTTGTTTTTTCTCCCCAAAGTTAATGGCAAAATGTTATGTTCTTTAAGCTTTACATTCAAATTTCTACAATTTTCTCTAGAACACAGTTGAATAGAAGGGGTGAAAAGCCGTCACCTTGCCATACCCCTGTATTTATCTCAATAGGTTTTGATATCTCACCCATAAGTTTCACCTTTGAAATTGTGTCAGTAAGTGTTTCACGTATTAAGTTTGCCAGTTTAGTTTCCACTCCAAGTCCACGAATTGTTTTACCTACGGGTTCTCTATCAAGCGGGTCAAAGGCCTTTTTAAAATCTACAAAAGTCACAACAACGTCCTTTGAATTCAATATCCTATGGCGTAATATGGATTTTAAGTTAAATATTTGTTCTGAACAAGATGTACCTTTCCGAAATCCAGCTTGATACCCAGATATTATTATTATTATTATTATTATTATTATTATTATTATTATTATTAGAGAAAGCCCCAAATACACAGAAGCGTCACCTATCTCCTTTGATTAAGCATAAGTGACTGTACATATTAAAATCTGCGTATGCTACATATTCACAATTTTACACCTTAGCATTGCTATACACATAAACACATACACACACAACTCCTGTGAATGGCTCCATTAACACAGTGCACATACATACACATATATTGAACCCTTGAACTTACCGTTCCATCGTTGGTAACCTGCCACATCTAATGCAATAGAGCAATATCGAACTCTTAGATCCTGGGCTCGTAGCGGGCATGTTTCTGTCATGATATTAACCATACGATGGGGTTCAGAAAAGAGCCTAACTACTTTAAATGAGGAGCAAAAATGTGCTTACTAAATTTTATTAAACTATCAATGTAAAATATGTTTATAAAAATCATCCATCAGATAATTTAATTATTTGTAATATTTGAACGCAGTCACATTACAATGCGTGAATGTTGTCATTTGATTATTGTTTAAGAATTTCTTCAGAGGAAAGTAGAAAATATCATAAAATTAGTGGACAGCGAAAACTAGAAAAACGAAAATAAAACCTGAAAATCGGGAACCATTTGATCCAAACGATAACTGAGAATGAATCCACACGATCCGTGGAAAATCTGACCTTCAACAACTAGAAGTCCAGATTTACATTTAATTAAGGTTATCCACCAGTCTGATACCCTATCGGATATTGGAACAGCCGCCGAATGGAACCTTAATCGAACCAAATTGACTATCAGTTGCTTTGGATAGGTTGCGAAATATTACTAGAAAGCATGGTGTTCACTACAAGCCACAATAAAAAATAAAATTCCACCATGTATTGTCATCTCGTGACACCATTAAGTTAAGGAATAACCCCATGCTGAAACATGTATCATCCAAACAGCTGTTCAGAAAGAACCAACAACAACTCGATCCGAGAGGATCTTACGTTACGTCGTTCTGAAGGAACAAAACTGCGAAATGCAGGAAACGCGTATTCATTATGCATTTAGAAGGAATGCTAAACACTGAAGTTAATGAAAAGTGATGTCACTTGAAAATATTGTTATAAAACCAACTTTCTGGTTATAAACGGTTATATTAAGTTTAATATTGGTAAATATTTGTACATAATATTGCCATAAAATGCAGGAAATGCAAGAAATAATAAGAGGTCTGATCCACCGAAGAATGAAAGAATTGGCAAAAGGATGTCAAGGACCATGGAAGATGTGAAAATTAAAGACTACCTAGGCCTCTCAAACACAATACCATCGGGGTCGAATGAAAATGTTTAACAAGAGAGGTCGGATAGGGAAGGTGAAAGTGAGGAATCTGAAGTTTAGTGGAAGTACCTCTAGACTCCGCTAAGAGACCTGTGTCGCCATCCCATGCACCAAGTTGAAAGCTCCCACGATCCCCTTCCAGTCGCCTCTAACGACATTATATCACGAATACAGTATATTCTACCGTCTCCACCCATAGAGATATCTTCATAGCTGTATCCCACCATCTTCGGAATACAGACTTACAGCTATACGAATCGTACTGGTTCGGTGTGACTAAAGGGATATTTTGCGACAGACGAAAAATTAATTTCAAAATTAAATAGAAGCCATTTTAGTCATAATTCCCCTAAATCCGAAAGAAAATCCCTCAGAAAATTTAGGGACCTCTCAGGAACATTCGGACAGATGAAACATGTGATCCTCTGGAAGTTAGAATTTGGATAGAATATCGTAACGTTTCTTATGTTTAGTGGAGGAATGCACTAAAGATAATTTTAAAGTATAAAAGCAATTGTTGTTGCTGCGGTTGGGTTATAAGACGATAAACTAGTTTAATTCAGCGGTCCATGTCACCTTATCCTGTAATAACATCTTAATTTCTAGTTAACTATTGCATCCTGCATCTACTCTGATCTGTTTATCATATTCATGTCTTGTCCTTTCCCTACCAACTTAACAAGTGTAAGGTGGCTAAAGGTGCAATCAATCAATCAATCAATCAATCAATCAATCAATCAATCAATCAATCAATCAATAACTATTTATGCCCTCTTCTGGTCGCCGGGCTGAGTGGGTCAGACTGTTGAGGCGCTGGCCTTTTGACCCCAACTTGGTAAGTTCGATCCTGACTCAGTTCGGTGGTATATGAAGGTATTCAAATACGTCAGCCTCGTATCGGTATATTTTTCTGGCACGTAAAAGAACTCCTACGGGACTAAATTCCGATACCTCTTCGTCTCCGAAAACCGTAACAGTAGTTAGTGGGACGTAAAGCAAAATAACATTATTAACCTCTCACCTCTCACAAATTCTTCAATTTGATCCGATATACTTTCTGTAACACCACATTTCAAGGGATTCTGTTGTCTTTCTTTCTGAGCTAGTTATTTTCCATGGAATGGCAATTTCTTGGGTAGTTGGACTGGATATTTTGGTTGCTAATGTGGCTGTATGACAATGTTTATTAAATTTATTTTCAGAAATGCAAGCGGTGGTAATTCTTCCTAAACTGCCCTGTATATTTTTTCTATATATGACTAATCCATCCCTCAAATGTTGCTTCGTTTCTCTGTTTACATCTAGATAGCGGTAAGAGGGACTTTCCGTAAAACTGCAATATATTTTTTCAGGAGCGTATATCCGATGTGCAGCACTCGGGTGGCCGGTGCACCTGTGAACGGTACCTGGAACGGTGCCATCGGGATGTTACAGCGAGGTGAGGTTGACGTAGCTGTGGGTGACTTCACCGTGACGGCTCCCCGTGCTTTGATCGTCCAGTTCTCACTACCCCTTGTCATCTCCAGGTCAGTCACTGTTGGGGCCTGGTTCGGACTCTGTGGTTCCAAGCTGTCAGACATAGGTGAACTAGATACCTTACCAGAGAACAAAAATGCTTTAGGTAACATGATGAAGGGCAAGTGAACGAACGTCTTTAGACACCGGTAGATCTAATAAAGTCCATGTACATTAAAAAATGCCTTTGACTGTTGTCCAGCCTGTAAATACTGGTACACGCATGGTTTGTGTTACAAATTCCTAAGCCTCTTTCTTGGCTTTTGTGACTAACTACACTTCTATCAGGTAGTCCCTTAGCTGACCGCATCAAGCTGAGGAGATACGGCCTTGTTTTACTGTTTTACGCCGCATCGACACAGACAGGTCTTATGGCGATGACAGGGTAAGAAAGAGATAGGACTGAGAAGGAAGTAACCATGTAATTAAGGTACAGTCGTAGCATTTGCTTGGTGTGAAAGTGGATGAAACCAGGGGAAAACGTCTTCAGGGCGGCCGACAGTCGGGTTTATTTTAGCGTATGGCTTTTAGTGCCGGGAGTGTCCGAGGATAGCCTATGTTCGGCTCGCCAGGTGCAAGTATTTCCATTTGACACCTATGGGCAACCTGCGCGTCTGGATGTGATGAGATCAACAGCGTCGTATTCCATCAACATATGAACACTGCGGAGAGGCTTGGAATAGTTGGAATTGAATGCAGGCTCTTAGCACGAAATCTACTGATTAGAAATTGTATACCACCACTTCTCTTACCCTGCCAGCCAACATCCTGATGGTGAAATATTTTTTCCACCAACGGGACTCGATCCGTCTAACCAGAGTGTCAGTCTACTTGACGTATTAACGATCATGGCCACCCGGCAGGCAACAGTGGAGTTCGAACCCACTATCTCCCGAGTGGAATCTGACAGCTAATGGTCCTATCCGCGTAGCCACTCGCTAGATTAGAAACAGTTTATAAACCTCAGACCAAAATAGAAATGCTTGCAGGAGCCAGTAATGAAACCTGTTGTCTCTCAGTAATTGGACGATTCCCTACCCACCGGGCGAGTTGGCCGTGCGCGTAGAGGCGCGCGGCTGTGAGTTTGCATCCGGGAGATAGTAGGTTCGAATCCCACTATCGGCAGCCCTGAAAATGGTTTTCCGTGGTTTCCCATTTTCACACCAGGCAAATGCTGGGGTTGTACCTTAATTAAGGCCACGGCCGCTTCCTTCCAACTCCTAGGCCTTTCCTATCCCATCGTCGCCATAAGACCTATCTGTGTCGGTGCGACGTAAAGCCCCTAGCAAAAAAAAGATTCCCTACCCCTACACTATCGGGCTGTCAAAGCTACAAGACTTAAAGTCCGTTCATATTATCGTGCTTATTGTGTTCCATTCACGACATTCGTCCGAGTTATCATATTTAAAAAAAGGCATTCAGACAGTACTTATGTAGCACGCTAAAATATAAAAGTTAAACTGCTTACGGAAGATATGTGTGCAATTGCAGTTTCTTTAGAATAGGAGAGATTTAAAATAGCGTTCAATGAAAACTCTTTCTCATTCATAAAATATTAAAGAAAAGGGAAACAAGGAGAATACCGTTCTTATAGTCCTGCATGCGCATATATTCGCTTGGAAATTATGATTCTCAGTCAGAAATAACGTCTGTGCAAGTTTCCTGAAATTTACTGAAAACTATGACGGTCCTTTGACATTCATTTATAACCTTCCTTTCTCCTCACTAATTCGGTGTGTTATTTATCAAACACAGGGAAACTGTAAATTTCTCTCTACCAGTCAGAATAATTTCAGTGTCCATATCTTAATCGGCATGAAGTCTACGATTCTTTCCTCATTTCGTAATCCATATCAGTTTTCTTCGTGGATTGTTGTTCATAGGATTCGAACACGGCACGAACAGAACTTACGAACTCCACACAACCCATTCATATAATCCATGCACTGTTCCACTGTCTATGTCGCCTAATGGAACTAATGGACTATGAAGAAATAGTTTATTCAGTGTTTTCGCTTCCCCCAGTACCAATAGAACGATCTTCTTAAAATTTTAAATGGTATAACTGAACAATACAAAGAAAAAACAAATCCTAAAGAAAAACTAGCTTTTGATCTGATGTAAGTTTATATTTATAAAATTGTATTTAGATATGAATGCAGTAGTGCAGTGGTACTTCTTGGCAGATAGGTCTTACGGCGACGATGGGATAGGAAAGACCTAGGAGTTGGAAGGAAGCGGCCGTGGCCTTAATTAAGGTACAGCCCCAGCATTTGCCTGGTGTGAAAATGGGAAACCACGGAAAACCATCTTCAGGGCTGCCGACAGTGGGGTTCGAACCCACTATCTCCCGGATGCAAGCACACTGCCGCGCCCCTCTAACCGCACGGTCAACACGCCCGGTGTAGAACAGTGGCATCGTGTGATTAAAATCTTTGGGGCTGCACACAGAGCGAACAGTAAATATATAAAAACCTATGTATAAGTTGCTCTTTAGTCGTTTAATATGTTAGCGGGAGCCCAGTTTGCCTATATTGAGTTGTTAATAATATTATATAGAATAAACTGACGTGAAAACAAATATGAAGTTAACACTTAAAATGTAAATGAACTCACATACTGGTAATATATCTTTAAAACAAACGCTCTCCTCTACACCAAGGAATATACACACCCATCCTGCCAACATAGTTGTAGGAATTGTGATTAATAATTCCAACTACACAAGCTGAAAGTAAAAGTCGATTTTGTAAGCAAACAGCTAAAATCCTCTTACCGGGCGAGTTGGTGGTGTGGTTAGGGGCGCACAGCTGTGATCTTGCATCCGGGACATAGTGGGTTCGAGCTCCACTGTCGGCAGCCCTGAAGATGGTTTTCCGTGGTTTCCAATTTTCACACAAATCAAACGCTGAGGCTGTACCGTAATTAAGGCCACGGCTACTTCATTTCCACCCCTAGCCATTTCCTATCCCATCGTCACCATAACAGCTATCTGTGTCGGTGCGACGGGAACCAAATTGTAAAATCCTTTTTGGCTCATTAAGCAATTATTATGCTACACCTGCCACTGACAAGAACAACGTCATGTGGTAACAGACCTGTGCCTTACTCACTGCTACGGACTACGCATTGCATGTTCCCATCTTTGGGATTTGAGAAGAAATTTATGAGAAGACGTTTGAAGCGGGCCAGCAGTCCGTTATCACACAGGAATTGTGCTCATATTCACAGTACTCACAGCATTTGCCCCTTCAAGCTCTAGTTATGCAAAATGCCCAACTTTGTAGTTCACAATGGGGTTGTAATCAGCTGGCGCTGCGCGTGATTCAAATGGAAACGGGAAGTGAATCGGCACTTACGACTTCGTAAATAGGTTCTAACGTATAAAAATCTTGTTATCATCATACAATATCATGTACATTGCAATTGTTTGGGATTACCAGGGTGTTCACGTTCTCGTGTGAGTAGTGGTAAAAAAAACCCATCATGATACTCTTTATGAAATAGGCCGATGGTAAACCCCTTACAATGTCTTTATAAAACAATTTTATTGTCATCGGGGATTCTACTGTAACAGTTTGTAACAATGTATGGCATTTATACTTACATTTGTATCATAGCATATCCCTGAGCAAGCATCAAATTAATTTAAGACAAATTTTTATCGTTACATTGTTGAAATCTGCTGCAGTCACTCGCCTAATTACAAGTAGATGGACAAGGATTAAGTATTGTTCCACTTCTGATCGTGATGCAAGTTGGGTTAACATATTTCTAATTTTGAAGTCAATGGAATGCCTCATTTTTTTCTCAATGATTTTCTGGCGTGGTAAAAACCCTCTGATGGTTGTTGCCATATGAGAAAAATTGTAATATCTTTACTTGATTACTTGATATAGTACTTCATCATCACATATGAAGATCTTTCTAGAGGTTTTGGTTTCTTTGGAAATGGGCGTCGTCTTTTCATTGATGGGACGTCAATTTCTCGGATAGCGGGACTGGGTTTGTTGGTTACCAGTGTGACTGGTTTCAGATACGATGCTCTATGAACTGTATCGCTAAGTGCTGAGGACCGTTCTATTTCCACTAGAGCTATCATCATGTGCCTCCTCTTCATTAAAATCGATGGATGCCATAGCAGTTCTTTTCTTCAAATATAGCATCAAAAAGGCATCTCATCCTCAAATTCCCATCTTTGGCAGTCACACTTTCACATTTCATCTTCCTCTTCATTCTTCGCGAAAGGCATGCCAGAAGCTTCCCACGAAGTTTCACAGTTTTGGCCGGGAAACATTGTCATAAAATTAGAAGTCGACTAACTTTTTAATTACATTTTTATTAAGTTTCATATTTCCGACAACTAGAGACTCTTACAAATCTATAGATTTCAGTTATCGAATTGGAGTAAGCGTAATACAAATATCATTATAGTTATTGTATACAGCGCTATTATACAAGAATTATTGGAATTATATATGTTCATCCCGCTAACTGGGAAATGGTGTGATGTTACGGATGTATTCTGGAGTACTTTAAACTTCCCAGATTGTGTAGGACCAATAATAATCATAATAATTTCGTGTGGCTATTTCTAGCCGGGTGCAGCCCTTTTAAGGCAGACCCTCCGATGAGATTGGGCGGCATCTGCCATGTGTAGGTAACCGCGTGTCGTTGTGGTGGAGGGTAGTGTTACGTGTGGTGTGTGAGTTGCAGGGATGTTGGGGACAGCACAAACACTCAGCCCCTGGGCCATTGGAATTAACCAATTAAGGTTAAAAACCCCGACCCGGCCGGGAATCGAACCCGGGACCCTCTGAACCGAACGCCAGTACGCTGACCATTCAGCCAACGAGTCGGATTGTAGGACCAATAATTGGAAAACATTTAGTAATTATAGCCACTTCAAGCAATGGGTTTATATTCTCAAATAATATACGTATGTTTCTAAGTCTGAATGATTATTTTGGATGCTAATTATAATTTAATTGCAGTATATTTTGGTGCCTACGGGAGAAACGGCAATAGAGGGACATTTATCTACTGGAAGCTAGGAAAATATATGTCCTTGGAAAAGGGAAATATACCGAAAATTAAATCATTTCCTAGAATAATGATATCAGTACCATGGAAAACTATCTTCAGGAATGCCGACAGTGGGGTTCAAACCCACTATCTCCCGAATACTGGATATTGGCCGCAAATAAGCAACTGCAGCTATCGAGCTCGCTAAAAAGGTATTTAATAAGACTTCATCTCAGTTCACAAGACATGGATTCAGTAAATATATTTTATAAAAGTCTCCCTCTCTCGTACGAGAAAATTTGTTAAATATTTATTCAGAATCCAATCGCAGAGGTTTTGTTCGTATAACAGAATACCGTAGAATGTAAGGAAATGTATGCTGATCGCATAGCTAAAATAGAATTTCGTTAAGAATGAGTGTAATGTAAATGAGTATAGGCTACCACGCCAAAGAGTCGGGAGCTGATTTTCACATGATGAAACAGTTTGCAATAATTCTAAATTCACCTGAAGGAATGATGGTCGAAAACATTAAAAATATTCCTTATCGGATGTATTTAATCCCTCGGTGCTCTCTCGCTATTCTGCATCCTTTTTATCGTATTATCGTATCTCTTTACACGTAAATATTACGGAAACGATTTCTCTCTTACTAACTCCATTACCTGTCCAATGCACTCTGCATTAGTCTAGCTTGCATGAACCCCATGTTGCTTTCTGCAACGCCCAGGAGAGCACGTTGCATATAACGGCATGTTTTCTATTTTGGCTCTTTTACGCCAGTTGATATATCTTAATGTGGCCTTCGATGTAAGAAACTACTTGAAGTACAGAATATGCAACACGGTACAAGAAATATTTAAAAATTACATGCGGAACCATCGTACTGTATCCAGAACCTGATAAACTTTAAGGTTGAAATTAATCTCAATGGAAGACGTTTTCATATCACTTTGACAGCAGCAAACTCGTTGATCAAAATTTCAGAGATGAAACGGTCATCAGACAGGAGGTCGGCTTCGATGTGAAAGATAGACAAGACGTTCATATTTATCTTCAGTCAGTGTAGAGCCTATTAATGGCAGAAAACGAGCATTCTGCTGAACTCTTTGTAAGTGCGGTACAAACATATATTCTAAGAGCAATCTCAACATTTGGAAACACAAATTGAAATAGCTCATTCCATAGGAATTTACTCATTTCGATTTAATACTACTTCTATACGCCTTTAATAGTCCTGTATATTGTACACATTCGCTTGTAAAGGATGATTCTCAGTTAGAAACAATGTCTGCGCAAGTTTCCTGAAATTTGCTGAAAATTATGACGGTCCTTGGACATTAATTTATAACTTTCCTTTCTCCTCACTAATTCGGCGTGTTATTTATCAAACATAGGAAAAATGAAAATGTGTTTCTACCAGTCAGAATAATTTCAGTGCCCATATATATTCGGCATGAATTTTATGTCATCTTCTTCATTTAAAACTACTTTCGTAATCCATATAAGTTTTTTTGTAAATTGATGTTCATAGTAGTCATAAACGGCACGAACAAAACTTACGAACTCCATAAGCGATTCATATAATCCATGTCGACTCTTCGTATTTGTATGCTTACACTATAAAATCAAAACAATTATTATGATTGCTGTCTCTAGTTCACTCAGTTAATCCAAAAGTCCTGAGGCCTCATTTCACACCAGTGGTTTCTCATGGGTATTATCGGAAAGATGTGTGATTGCCTTGATTACACTACCCCACTTCTCATTTAGTCATATACATTCTTTCTCTTTTGCTGACCAACGTGTTTCTGATCTGCTTCCTATTATTTTGTTTCCTACTTATATGAAAGAAAACAAGTAGTTCCCAGCGTTGTGAAGAACTAGAGAAGAAGTTTTAAATATTTTGCATTGGAATGTATAAGTAACATGTTTCCTTATAACAGTTTGTGCCCCTAGTGCCGACTTAATTCAAAGAGTGTACACGTAATGCGCTTTTGATACTTTTTCTTTAATTTGGGTCTGTAAACCTGTGTGTCGTCCTGAAGTATTGCTTGCATTGCCATAATATTGCCCTCCGCAGTCCAAGTAATATCAGTAATATTTATAACCAAAACATTCATCATTGCCTCACTTGGCTTTTGAGACTTGTGTCTTGGGCTAGGCAAAATAAAAGGAAATAATCAATAGGCATTCCATTTTTTCCTACATATCTTAATATGAAAGATAAAAGATCTATATGCGAAATATCCGTGCTAGAGTCGACTATAATAAAACTATTTGGCATTTTGACGCCATTATTTACACTCGTTCGCGATTGTTTCGTTACAGAACTACACACATTAGAATATATATGCACTTATTATGACAAATTATGCTCGTGATAGCGTTCGTTCTATCTCTCTTCTTAACCCTTAATTAGTCGCTCACGGAGATTTCCTCCGGGCCGATTACATTTCGCACGGTACTGAATTTCCCAGTTGAACTGTGGGTCTCCCCATCCCTATACCTTTCTCCGTGTTCATTTGGACTCGTCCTGTCAGCATTTCGGCGCGATCGTGCATCCTGTGTGCGAGTGTGGGATCATTGTTTTGACGAGTGACATCGCCTGGACGTTTCCTCCGTGTGCGATTAAATTACCTTATATCTTAGTGCACAATTTTTTATTTTGGAGGTCAATGACCTTGTTGTTTTGTTCTTCTAAACTTATTTTAGAAAAATATTATTTCATATTTCATATGATGTGATCGTCGTAGGTAATGGCGAGTCTCACGAATTTAATATCATAAGATCATTCGACATAGTTAAGGTCTACAGTATTCTGCTTTTAGATCAAACAAACTGTGTAAAAATAACCTACAAGTACTTAAAAGAGTTTCTTCTAATTATTCCGAAGAATACTGCAAACGAACAAGTCAAAACAACATCTCAAAGGACGAAAATGATGCGCATTTTTAACCCTGGAGGTTACCTCCGTGCGCGACTAGTGACGTAATAATTTTCGCGTGACTAGACAAGGGTTAATGTCTTATTTATTCTTGTACCATCATAGTAAGTGTTTGCTCGCATTCGGTATGAAAGCTTTATATGATCTTTATGTTTTCTATCTTCTGGTTCCTTTTCAAAATTATCGTCTTTATTAATTTGAATTCTAGTTTATTTATTTAACCATTTTAGGACCTGGCATTTTCAAGAAGTGTACGGCTGAAAAGACCAGGCGATGTTGAGAAAAAGACCAAAGGGTATTTTAAAATTTTCTCTTTTCACAAATTCCTAATCTAGGTTATAATGAAGATTTCAATATGATTTTTTCCGAAATGTTCAAATGTCTAACCTTTTTTCATAAGAAATGTCAAAAAAGAGATATTTTGAATCAAAGAGCTACTTTCAAACATGTTTCAGGTTCATTCGATCAACGAATTATCGCCAGCTGGTCTTTTCAGCTAGTGCGGCCATTGACAATGTATCGTCAGTCGGTCTTTTTGGTAACGGTGGATGTTGACGATATATCGTCAGCTGGTCCTATAAAGGTAAGACTAGTGATGGGCAACGCTCTCGCTCGATACTCTCGAGACTGACGTTGCAGATCTCGAAACTCTCGCGAGAATCTCGAGACCGATCCTCCTGTAGTGCAAGCTGTGCAACGTACCAGTAACTACGACTGTAAACTTTATAGTATATCATTGGCAGTTATTGCGTGCTATAACGTTCTCATATGAAAACGTGTAAGCCAATACATTTTGTCAAAAGCCTGGAAAAGTACTGCATGTTCAACTATGAACCCCTCAAAACCATTAACAAAAGTGAAAACCGAATGTCAGTAGCTTAAACTGTTCACGGCTCATTTGAGGTGGACATCTTAGCTGAATAACTGTGCATAATTTGTGAATAACTGTAGATAGGATGTACACCTACTTGGATACTAGAAGCGTGCATTATTCGAACTTGAGACGAGAAAGATGTGCTTTGCTACATATGCAACCCCCATTACACATGAGTGAAACGCGTAATCTAAAATGCCCGACTTTGCTCCAATTCTTTCAGCAGTGGTGATGGGCAACGCTCTCGAGATCGATTCTCGTGTGCTGCGAGCTGTGCGACGCAACGTCCTAGTAACTACGAGTGTAAGCTTGATAGTTATTTTCAGCAGTTCTTATATGGAAACATGTGTGACGATAAATTTTGTCAAAAAGCCTAGGAAAGCACTGCATGTTGAACTTGAGCCCCTTAATACCATTAACGAAAGCGAAGACAAAATGGCAGTATCTTAAACTGTTCACGAGTTATTTCAGGTGGACTTCTTAGCTGAATAACCCGTATAATTTGTTAATAACTGTTATTAGAATGTAAACCTACCTGGATGCCTCACAATCGTTGTCGGCAGGGTAGCTTCTTCTGATTCAGACCGGGCCGGAGGTGTTCTGTGACTATTCCTTTTCATTCATATTATGTGTTTTTAAGTGTCGGATCATCCCAGAAGTATTTCTGCCGACGTACCGTATTTTACTTCTTTTGAATAAACAACACAGCGAGCTGCGCTATGTGGCATCTCTTCAAAATAACCGACGTCCATGACTTACGTTGCGTTTCGGACATCGTCTTCAAGTTGTCGCTTACAACTAGTACAATTTCACATTGCACCGTCATATATCGAAGTAGGCCTACCTAATTATGACGGGAATACTCTGTAACATTGTAAGGAATTATTTCCTTCGTCACCAAAATATCGGTAAACGCAAGCAGTGGGCATATGTTATTGAATGTGGGGTCTGATAACGATGTACATCTATATGTCGAAAGAATTGGAACAAACTGAAGCATTTTAGATTACATATTCCACTCATGCGTAATGGTGGTTGCATATGCAACAAGGCGCATCTTGCCTCGTCTCGAGTTCGAATAATGCACGCTTCTAGTATCCAGGTAGGCCTACGTGTACCTACAGTAGCCATCAGTTTCCGTACTTAAACCACTCATTCACGTACCTACCAGTGCATACAATGACAAAATGCGTATCCTTTATAACTATGTTATACTGCCCCAAAATAGACCTCGCTAAAAATGAATGCCCTAGTCGCTTGTTGACACGTATTTACGAACTGGAGAAGGCCCGTGGTTGACTATTCGCATACTTGGCACAAACAACTTTGAGCTCTGACTACCTGTAGGCCTACGACACGCTGCTCGCCGCACAATGCGGGCACAACGCTCTCGAGATCTCTCGAAATTTCTCGCGAGAAATAGTGCCTGCGCTAGTCTCGAGAAATCCCGAGAAATCTCGAGACTTAGTCTCAGACTGCCCATCACTAGGTAAGACATGTTACAATGAATGGAAATATCTCCTATCCATGCAACCCAACTGACGCAACTAATGAAAGTGTTGCGTAGTACGCAAATACTGACGAAAATTTTTAACCTTCAATCACCGTATCGTACGTAATGCAACAACCAACGAAAATGTGGCGTGATGAGCGTACACAATTGTCTTGGAAATGATTTTTACTTGAAATGGCTACTTGACTAAGAATATTAACAAGGTTGTCAACGTCCAGTAATGGGTAAAAACACACATTTCTCAACAATTTTGCAAGCTAGAAACATGGTAAAAATGTTGGAGTTATTAGCAACTATACTTTAAGAGATTTTTCAAAGTTGATGTTTTAAGATTTCTACCACAAATAATGTACCTACTTCCAGATTTAGTGTGTACATCAAACAACATCGCAGGGAGCCCCTCTATTTAAACTCCTTCCTGAAGCCGTTCAGCAGTTCTCTCTGGTTTGCAGTTTGCCTCTCTCTACTTCTCCTGACCACCGTCCTGTGGTTTACAAGCCATAACAGAGACGTCGGAGCACTGGTCCTATTCGTCCTCGCGTGTTTCTGTCAAAGAGGTAGGTGACCTTATAAGAAAGCATAAAGAACTTAAGACGCTTATTTTCCTTATGTTATGCAGACTAGATGTGAAACGGCAATGTTACTGACATGCATTAGTTTTGTTTCTACATACACAGTAAAACTAAAATACGCCAATAATATTAAGGTAAAACTACTGACTTTTGAACTAAAAACTAAAATTGTGGTTGCAAGATACCTGGGTGATACTACAGTCTGTCTTTTTGCGAGCTAGATGTTACTAATGAAACTCTCTGAGCACTAATTTTCTCAGATGAGTCTCTGTAAAACTGTGCTGCGTCTGCGTGGAGATTTTATATACAGAAGGTATTTCTGTAAGTTCGTAACAACAAAGCTTTAAACCGCAGGCTTAACGCTGCTGTCTTAACAGTACGCTAACACGCTACTGAATGAAACTGGAGATACTTTGTCGGACAGTGGCAGTAGCGTAATCAGGTTCGACCCATAGGGGGATTTAGTTACAAACTATGATAAAACATTATGAAGGTGTTTGTGTGTGGTGCTTGTATGCATGAGTGTCATTATAAGTACAATAATACAGTATCTTATGTTGATATTCAGACTGCAGTACCGGTCCACTACAATATCTTCTTCTTTATCTGTTTACCCTCCAGGGTCGGTTTTTCCCTCGGACTCAGCGAGGGATCCCACCTCTACCGCCTCTGGGTCGGGGATACAACTGGGGAGGATGACCAGTACCTCTCCCGGGTGGCCTCACCTGTTATGCTGAACAGGGGCCTTGCGGGGTGATGGGAAGATTGGAAGGGATAGACAAGGAAGAGGGAAGGAAGCGGCCGTGGCCTTAAGTTACGTATCATCCCGGCATTTGCCTGGAGGAGAAGTGGGAAACCACGGAAAACCACTTCCAGGATGGCTGAGGGGTAAATCGAACCCACCTCTATTCTATCCCTCGTACCACTTTTCAAATTTCGTGGCAGAGCTGGGAATCGAACCCGGGCCTCCGGGGGTAGCAGTTAATCACACTAACCACTACAACCACAGAGGCGGACCCACTACAATATCATACATTAAAATACAGAACAAGAACGATATGTTCAAGGTGAATAGTTTTACAGCGAATGATATGTTCAGATTACAATATAAAATCAAACGAGGCTTCTTAGAAAATAGATTCAAGAGATATGTTGGTTTTGCCATTATGTTTCTGTGAATGTTAAAAAGAGTCAATACATTGAATCGACTTTCACTTGTTTATTGTGAGTTTCCGTTTATTTTTCTTTTGTAAAAAAAAGCAATGGGTGGGGTCTTGTTCTAACCCCCAGCCTGTACTTATCATATAGGCTACTGTAGGTGTACGGCTCCATGGCTAAATGGTTAGTGTGCTAGCCTTTCGTCCAAGGGATCCTGGGTTCGATTCCTGGCAGGGTCTGGAATTTTAACCTTAATTGGTTAATTCCAATGGTTCGGGCATTAGAATTCGTCATAGATAAGGAAGACCCCATTCTCACAAATGCATAAGTCGCCTGTCAGGCATCAACTCGAAAGACCTGCACCAGGCCTGTCCGGAAGTCACACAGCAGTAGGTATATATCTTTCTATGTAAAAGAGACTGTTTACAAAGTTAATTATATAATTGTATGTATCATTGGTATCATGGTACCATTTATGATTTATAGATGAATGTATACCGAGATCGATAGCTGCAGTCGCTTAAGTGCGGCCAGTATCCAGTAATCGGGAGATAGTGGGTTTGAGCCCCACTGTTGGCAGCCCTGAAGATAGTTTTCCGTGGTTTCCCATTTTCACACCAGGCAAATGCCGGGGCTGTACCTGAATTAAGGCCACGGTCGCTTCCTTCCAATTCCTAGGCCTTTCCTATCCCATCGTCGCCATAAGACCTATCTGTGTCGGTGCGACGTAAAGCAAATAGCAAAAAAAAAGATGAATGTATAAATAAGTAAATGAAAAAAATAATACAAATTGGGTATATTCAGTACCTCACTGGATCCAACTATAAATCGGAAGTAACTGAAATGCAGACGTGATAGCTTGGCTTCTCAGAAAGATGGACATTGTTGAAATCCCGACTAAACCCAGTGGTTCAGGATCAACATAAAACTAGAGGCCCTGTAACTAAAATCCGAGGTCAACAGTCACGTAAAACTACAAGCTTACTTACTTAACTCCAATGATTACCACGTTGCCAGAATCTCACAAACTATTAGTCGGACAACACATAATTTTAACGCCCTTCCATAGTGTCTATTAAAATAGAAGTGGTTCCGCTCAGATATGGTTGTACTAACACTGCCAATTTGAGGATGTGCCCATTAAAAACTGTAACGTTACCTGAGTATCAACTACTTAATTAATCGTCGGCGTTATCACAATCATAGAATGTGAACCATGTTGTTCACGAGTATATTTGTATTAGTAATACCATATTAGAGCAATACCACCAAGAAAGTTTTATAGTTTTATGAATCTTATTCTCGAAGCATTCAACGGTTCAAAGCAACACTCAAGCTATAAAGAAAGCATAATAGTACAGTTTATATAACAACTCATATAATTGTAACCAGCTTTGAATAAAGCGCTATGCATCGATTTGTACAGAAGGTCGTTCGAGACCTCTGGGCGCGATGTTTGAAGGGTAATTAGCTTATGAAAAGCCATGTCTCCACCAACGATCGTGCTCAATTGGAAATCCAGTATTACTAGCTATAGACCATTGCAGCAGACTTTTTCGCATAGGTTGCATGTCTAATTTTCCTCACTCCTCCTAAAAAGGCTTTCCAGAGGCCACTGATAGTGCGTGAACGTCTACTTCCTAAGGCACAGAAGTGCACGGGTGACCCATCGAGTGCTTTCACTGGAATTTTAGTAAAAAGAATTGCACAGATTCCAGTTTTCATCTCCATTCTCTCTAAGAACAGACTAGTCGAATGAGAGGCATGGCTGGATGCTTTATCTTGATGTACTCATACCTGATTTATCGCCCTCCCGTTCAGCGCTGGGATATCTGTGTTGTAAATGGGTGTTAAAAACCTCTTTCTGATAGTACATAGAGTTCACTTTCACATTATTAGCGACACGGCGAATGCTTAACTTGCCATTGTAGCAGTAGCCAACGATGATCGTGAAACCCCTTGGAAAACTTTTCTGGCATTCTTTATACAATGTTTGATATTTTTTTTTTGTCTCTAAGGTGGTAATAAATTGAGCGGGGTTTGTTACAATCACTAAGGTACACATAAGCTTCGGGTCACCACATTTTTCCATCTTTCCCCTGGCAGATAACCCTCATACAGCTTTCTTGCGGTAGTGCGACGTTCCGAAATGTGACACGGCAACAACTTGTGAACTCGGCCCTTATGTCGCTTTTCTAATTACAGATCCTTGTTGATGATGGTGTTAACTGTTAATCCAGACATCCCCAACTCACGTGCGATTGTCCTCTGGGGTGCAGGCTTACCATCTGACACAAGAGCCTTCACTTTCCTCACCACTTCTGGTGTACGGCTGTTGGGTTATCATGGATTTGCCTCTTTTTCCCCCTCTGGAATTAAGCCCAGTCGGCCTTTGCCTTTTTTATTCAATACAGCACTGATCCCGTTCTTTGATATCAATAAATCATGCTTTTGGCACGTTTAATGGAACAAAATAGCTATATTTATTATCGGAAAAGGTTGTCATGTATCCGTCCCAGTATGAGTCAATCGGCTTCGGTATCGTTGCAGTTAACGTCACGAAACTCTACACACACGTTCTCAGTACTGGCGCGGCGTGAATCATCACTCCCCGTTTTGACATGTTAACGTTGATAACAGCACCGCTAGTGGCCTTCAAACTCGTTACCAGAGATCCCGAACGACCTTTCTGTATTCACTTGCCTGTAAATACACTACCACTGTGTCTGAGATGCGCATGCAGGATTGTAATAGAGATATATCAGATACGTGCACTTGACACAGTTCCCAAAGTTGTCAACTTAAATACGGGTATCACTCATGCTATATCCCCATTAACGAGCGGCATATCAAGCAATCTAGATCTGTGCCACCTACCGAGTTCCTCATACACTCTTGTGATCATGTGTTTGTTAACCAGAGATCCAAACGAACATAATGGAACACTGCTATCAGCTCCTTAATCATCTTCTTTTCCTATGCGTGTGGGGTCGCACATGTGGATTTGGCCCTTCCTGCCTCCAACCCTACATGGAACCTATAAGATACATTTCTTCTAGTGGTTTTTAATGTTGCTGGCTTCTTGGTTGAATGGTCGGCGTTGAGGCCTTCGTTTGAGAGGGCCCCGGGCTCGATTCACGGCCGGGTTGGGGATTTTAATCGCTTCTGATTAATTCTTCTAGCTCGGGAGCTGGGTGTTTGTATTTGCCTAACACTCTCCTCTTCATATACAGACAACACACGACACTCCCACAGAAGCTTGCAATATTAGTTGCATCCATCTACATAGGGTTGGCGTCGGGAAGGGCATCTTATCGTTAAACAGGGTCAAATCCACATGCGCAACATTGTTCGCACCTGCGACCCCAAAGGTATGTGATAAGTGGTAGTAGTAGTACTAGTAGAACAGGAAGAAGAAGAATGGGAAAGGGCTAGGATTGGAAAAGAATCGGTCGTGACCTTAATTAAAGTACAGCCCGGTGTGGAAATAGGCAACCATAAAAATCATCTTCAGAGCTGCCAACGAATACAAGCTTACAGCTACGCGACCCTAACCCCATGGCCAAATCGCCCGGTCCTATCAGATGCGTCTTGGAAACAAACTGTCTTTGGTGAGATACTCTATACAACGTATTTGGTTTCTCATGATATTCAGAAAACTGACTTTTCCACTGCACTTGCTTTTAGAGGTTCGTGATACATGTCGTCGTGTAAATCAACGACTTTCCTGGGTCGCATAACGTCAAAAACGATTCTACATTTATAAGATGTTTCAGCCAGCTAGGTATAATAGCCTAAGCTCGGGATGTATACTGAAGTTGATTGGCTTCCATGAAAACGATTGTAGAATATCATTAAACTGGGTGTCATATTTCATGCCGTATATCATACTGGTACAGGACTTGTGAACTCCTCTATCAAAAACTCCACCTTTATAATACCAATAATCTGTATTTATTTTCAAGATAACATTGTTCTTTATCGAGACATTTTTCGTCCACTATTGTGGACATCTTCAGTCGATGTTACCTAAGACACATTAAAATATGACAAGGGCACTGAAAACATTGGAAATTGAATTGTAATTCGCAGTCGAATAAGTCAAAGTAAAATGCGACATATTTAGCGCCATGTCGAGAAAGTCATTAAAACTGTAAGTACATTTAAAATAGCACAACTTGTAATCGTTGGTGTGACTGTCAATATCACAAAAAATTATTTTTCTGTAAAACATGCAGGCTTGGTGCGCCTTGAAATGAAGTAATGAATAGCGGAATTCTCTTATTCAAACTGCACAAGTTGGATGTCGGGTTGTGCCAAGATTTAACAATATGGGCCTAAAAGAGAAACTAAAATCTATAAGCAAGTGTAAATAGGCAATTGAAAACTTTAACAAATGTGTGGGCGAATCTGGTTACGCACGTCTTCGCCCGTCCCAAGTGGACGAAAGATGCCTCGATCAATAACAATGTTCTCTTGAAAATAAAAACAGAATATTGGTATTGTAAAGGTGGATTTTTTTGATTGAGGATTTCATAAGTTCATACTTTCCACAATACGTGCTTTAAAATGAAATTTATTTCATGCAATATTCTGTTATAGCTCAGCCTTGGCCCCCGTCAACTCGAGTTTTAATATTCGCCACTCTGCCTCCTGCCACCACGATACTGGCTGCATATTCTGGTTCTCTGGTCTCATACTTGACTGTAACCGACCAAACTCCACCTTTCGAAAGTCTTCTTGGCTTACTTCAAGACAGCTCCTATCAGTTGGATATGATAGCCAACACTGCCCATGTTGAAGATTTTCAGGTCAGTACCCGGTAAAGGAAAATACATGCATATTATTATCTATTTGTGGAAGTGAGTGTTACTTGGAGGTTTAATGCGAATATAGTTGGTCCGTTATTGGACATTATAAATTTTCCAACTCATTCCTGGTTGCCAGCGTTTCGCCCCAGTGTGCTAATTTGGGCTCATCAGTTGGTAAATAGCAGACCCACCAAGACGCACGGCTGCTGCATAACGTGGAGGCCTACTAATGAAAATGAAAACCTACAACCTGTGTTCCAGTCAGTGACCGGGTCACGGATGGAATGAATGAGACCCCATCTTGCGGCGAGGATGTGAATTGTGCCGGCTGCCGAGGCCTGTCGCACACCTCTGGGGCAATGATTAATGACTGACAGATGAAATGAAATGAAATGATAGTGGAGAGTGTTGATGGAATGAAAGATGATATGGAAAACCGGAGTACCCGGAGAAAACCCTGTCCCGCCTCCGCTACGTCCAGCACAAATCTCACATGGAGTGACCGGAATTCGAACCACGGAACCCAGCGATGAGAGGCCGACGCACTGCCGCCTGAGCTACGGAGGCTTCGGAGGCCTACTACTACTAATACAAAAAAATGTTTTCATTCCTCCCCTGAAGGGGAAGGCGGGCTTCTTAGACGTAACGCCGTCTCTCAGGCCGGGAGATTTGTTGTGGTAAAAGAGATGCACGGAGAAGTTGAGGGGGTTGGCGGCCGTGCCCTATACTAGGAACTGTTCCGGCATTCGCCTTAATGCAGGAGAATGGAAAACCACGGAAAACCATTCTCAGGACAGTCGAAGGTTGGGGCCAGCCGTGAGGTCCAGCTCTGTTTCGTCTCTCGAATGCAGAGGCGTAGAGCCATGGGAGAACTGTGGCCACCCTTCCTCTGCTCGGTTGGCCGGTAAGAGTGCAGAGCTGTTGGACCACGGCCGTGGCCACTTGAGGGCCAAAACCCACTCTGTATCTACCGACCCCGTGGAGGCCACTGCGTAGGCTACTTGGAGCCACCGGCAGTGCCAATGCACTATGAGAGACTTTGACTCATTTCCAAAAATTGATACATGCCTAGCCATGAGCCCAAATTAGCACACAGGAGCGAGGCGCTGACAACCAGGAATGAGTTAGCTGGAAAATGTATAATGTCCAATAACGGACCAACTATATTGGTATTATAAATTTACTCATTCGGGACAACTATTTCAGGTTCTCTATGGGAATCAACATCTATATCATACTTGGAGGATTTCCATTAAACTTCCCTTTGGGAGAAAACTTTAAATTTGCATCTATACTCCACTTGCTTTGTCACTTTGTCCACAAATCACAAATAATCCGGCTCCGTGGCTAAATGGTTAACGTGCTGGTCTTTGGCCATAGGGGTACCGGGTTCGATTCCCGCCAGGATCGGGAATTTTAACCATAATTGGTTTATTTTCCTGGCACGGGGACTGGGTGTACGTGCCATCTTTATCATGATTTCATCCTCATCACGACGCGCAGGTCGCTTACGGGAGTCAAATCAAAAGTTCTGCACCAGGCATCTCCGGAGGCCACACGCTATTATTTATTATAATCAGAAATTTAAAATGCGAGAGTAATTTTATACTTTAAACTCTATTTTTTAAGCCTACCGCACTATAGTCGTATATTCAGCTTATAAATAATCAGTATTTCTCCTCTTGGTATTCACTAACTCAAAGAGGGCTTGGATTAGAACTGTATATAGAGTACAGTATATACCAGCAAATTCCTAGGTCACAATTCACATCGGCCTGTCTAATAACGAGTGGCGAGAGGCGATAAAAATGACGACAAACGTTTCTGCAGTGCTTTCCGTGCCCGGCAAATCCCTGGACAACAACCTCTGCCTACGCTGCTGTGGAGAGAAAGAAACTCTTGCTCATGTCCTAGGATCCTGCAAACACAAAGAGCTTCTGCAAAACTCTCGACACCATCAAATTAGATCGCTCATAGCCAAAGAACTGAGGAAGAAGGCCTTTAATTCCACGAAGAAGTTCACGGATTGGCAATGAATAGCAGTTCTTGTCGTATCGACATGGTAACCTTCAGAGAACACAACTCAAAAGGCTTCATCATAAACCCAACTTCATGGTTCAAACCCTACAAAGGTGAACCAGAAGAGGTAAACCTAGAGAATCAGGAGATCTACGAACCCACAATCCCATATTACAAGTCAAAATACAATCTTCAAGAGACTGAAGTAAGAGGACTAATGGTCGGAGGACGCGGCACCCGACTTCGACACTTCGCCGACACATGGAAGCGTTTCCAGCTACCCATAGAAGACATTCACGAGATGTTACAATAGCCCTCCGATGTTCCATTAGGCTCCTGAGGCACCACATCTTCAGCGCATATGTCGTTACTGAGAACATCGAAAATTATTTAATTTCTGTGCTTATTCCTTTGTAAAGTCTCCATCACAATCATGTGATCCATATTACCTGGTCATTCATGGCTGCCTGTTAATACAGGAGGTTGTTGTTTTGTTTTTAAAATAATAAACCTGTATGTGTATGACAGAGATTCTCCGGACTTATAGCCGTTCGGCGAGACGTCGGAACAAACGACGCTCCTGGACCACCACCTATACTAACCTAAATTCCGTCCACGCCCATCCCTTCTTATTCTGGGGACACTTTTCTTCACTTCTTGGACAACATCGGACACCCCGCTACCCAATACTCCACCCAAGACGATCTCCAAGCTCAACCAAGGAAAAGCTGGAAAACATGGCATCCCATTTTGAACTACGCTTCAAAATGCAATATTGACAGACACTTCAACTACGCAGACTCTGACCTCTACACCACGCTCCAAACATCACCCACGATCACCTCCTCTCCTACCCACTCCCTAACCGGACACATCCTTGACGCTCCCATTACGGGTAAACACATTACAGACGCACTCCATAAAACCCGGGATACCACCCCAGGACCAGGTAATATCCGCTATAGACACATAAGAGAAGCTCCACCTGACCTGCTGACCCTCCTTGCCCAACTCTATACCTTAATTCTCACCACCAGATTCTACCCCTCAAGCTGGAAACGTACCATCATGCTCCTATTCTCGAAACCAGGCAAATACTCAACAGAACTTGATTCCCCCCCCCCCCCGTATCTTTAACATCTGTCCTTGCCAAAATCCTAGATATAATCGTCTTCCATCGCCTCTATCCCTACTTCAATTCCAATCATTTAATTCCCTCTTCCCAATTCGGTTTTCGACCCGGTTACTCCACCTACCACCAACTCCTTCGCCTCGTCCAACACACTGCCATTAATTTCAACCTACGACGCCCTACTCTCCTCATCACGTTTGACTTCGACAAGGCTTTTGATTCCGTTTGGCACCCCGCTCCGATCTTCAAATTGCATCACTTCACTCTCGCTAACTCCTACATCAGACTCATAACCTCCTACCTTTCAAACCGTTCAGATCGAACTTCGATAGAAAGCACCCTCTCCCGAAGCTTCCCCATGACCCACGTCGTTCCCCAAGATTTTCCCTCTCACCATCACTCTTTGTCCTAGTCGTCGGAGATATCCCACAGTCCCCGCCTCCCACCACCCTCCTACAGTTCGCCGATGACACAGCCATCCTAGCCCGCCTTCCTTCCACCCAAGCCATCAGTCGAACCTACAACCCTTCCTAAACTCCCTACTCCTATGATGTGACCGCTGATATCTAAAATTAAACCCTACCAAGACACAATCCATCCTAATTCGTCCCAGGAAGGTCACCTCATACCCACCAGAAATCCTGACAACCTCTCCCTCACCGTCCGCCGTGCCCGCTAACAACGAAAAGCTTCGCTTAAGTATCTGGGAGTCACCTTAGATCAGCATCTCACCTTCCACCCTCATTTCCGGAACCTCCACTCTCAAGTTTAAAGAGATCCCAGTTGCTCCGCCGGCTTGCCGGAACAAACTGGGGTCTCAACACTCAACTGTTACTCCACACCTACACCTCCTTCATCCGTTCCTACATCACCTATAGTCATACCGCCCGCCGCAGTGAACCACAATCCCAATATCATCCGCCGCCTCCTCGCAACGGAAATACGTCTCGTCCGAGTGGCCCTCCGCCTTCCACCGAGGTTTCATACGACATATTTATATGACGTCTTTCTAATCCTAAACTGGATACCCGCATCTCACTTCTTTTCCAACGTTTCCTCCGAAAAGACTGAACCACCCGATAGTCACCCAAATCCTTCAGCTTCCTCTCAAGGAAGCCAGCCTACTCCCAACTCCCAACCACTACCGGTACTTCCGATTACTTCTTCAGCCCACAGATCGGCCCCTACGAGGACAGGATTGAGTCGAGGGTTAAAAATTTTCCCATAACACCTCTCCGATCCACAACTCATGATACAACCCAACCACCACATCCACACCGATATCTAAATTAATCCATTTTACATTCAATATATGCCTTACTAGGTGGACGTATGGGTGCGTGCCTTTGTGTTCAATAGCCCAGTTATTCTGCATTTACCATTTCACTACATAACAAGCCAAGCTGAATAGATGGGCAATAACAATCGGATCAAGATCTGCGCACTCACTCAGACTGTCTAGTCATCCTAATCCAATATATTATTAATGAATTATTTAATCTTTAACCATGTGCATAGTAACAGAGATGATGATTTACGTTTCCTGCTTTAAGATAAAATTTTATTATCCCTGCATTAATCGATCAATGCAGGTTGAAATAGACTGTTATCTTCGAGATACGTATTGGCAACCTTTGAATCGCGTACACTTTACGTACTAGTACTATTGTTGTTTACACAGAAAAGCCAAACTAGAAATCATGCTAGGAACAAGATTCGCATCGAGAAATGTCATATAATGTTATAAAATGTGTGTGTGTGACACAGTTGCTGGCTTAAGATAATAAAGGTTTAGAAAATTCATATCGATTGATAATATTATCGATTCAATTCAGATTTCATTTCCATTCAGTTGGCAGTATTACCGGAACCGACAGAGCTCCCTCCTTACTCCTCAACCCGGACAAAATATATCACTAAAAGGTGCGCGTACTATACGTCCCTTCATAGAGGGTTGGCGTCAGAAAGGGCACCCGGCCGTAAAACAGGACCAAATCCAGATGTGCAACGCAGTTCGCAGCCGCGACCCCACAGATGTGGGAAAAGCAGTTGAAAAAGTTCTTTATGGCCCCCTTCAGTGTCCCATACTTCTGCCCCATACAATACTTTGGATTTTACAAGCGAATTAAGAATATGTTAACGCAACTTACATTCGGTATTTGACAACTTCATCTCCATGCAAATAGTACCAACACATTTTGTGATTGTAACTCTTAAGATGAAAAGTATCGCACTGAAATGAAATGGCGTATGGCTTTTAGAGCCAGAAGTGTCCGAGGACAAGTTCGGCTCGCCAGGTGCAGGTATTTTGATTTGACGCCCCTAGGCCACCTGTGCGTCGTGATGAGGATGAAATGATGATGAAGACGACACAAACACCCAGCCCCCGTGCCAGCGAAGTTAACCAATGATGGTTAAAATTCCTGACCTTGACGGTAATCGAACCCGGGACACCTGCGGCCAAAGGCCAGCACGCTAACCATTTAGTCATGGAGCCGGACATTATGACATTAAATAAATCACGTGAACTTTAAATTGTAAATAATAAAGAGTGATACTTTATTAAGTATCTATTTGAAAGTAAAAATATACCGGTACTGTATTATTCATGACTAATTAATGTCCTTCCCGACAATGTTGTTATTCAGACTATTTGTATTTCGTTCTAGCAGACATCACAGAACACTATTCTGCATCAGCTATACTTAACCCGACTACAGGACCGTCTCTCAGAGTTACCCGACACTCCAGAAGAGGGGGTAAGAAGACTGTGTTTTATGGACAAGTACAGTTTCATGATGTCGATGGAGAACGCTCAACATACAGCTCGCAGTGCTCAGTGCGGTTTGGTAGAACTACGAAGAGCTTCACTTGTTGACAACCTAGCGTTAGCATTCACTAGAAACAATCCTTATAAAGGCATCATTAATTACAGGTAAAATTAATAGTGAATATTTACGAACAGATAATAAATAAACCGTAATTTTCCGTTTTTATAATTTGCTTTACGTCGTACTGACATAGATAGGTTTTTATGGTGACGATGGAATAGGTAAGGCCTAGGAGTGGGAAGGAAGCGGCCGTGGCCTTAATTAAGGTACAGCCCCAGCATTTTCCTGGTGTGAAAATGGTAAACTACGGAACCATCTTTAGGGCTGCCGACAGTGGGGTTCGAACCTACTATTTCCCGGTTGTAAGCTCACAGCTGTGCGCCTCTAACCGCATGGCCAACTCGCCCGATAAAACGTGACATTTATGCTTCTGATATGGATTTAGTTCATTCATCGTGGCCTTCTAGATACCTATAATGGCCTAATACCACCACATTATGCCTTTGCTGGCGGGATGTAGTGTTTAGAGTGCACTATGCCTTCTGGTATGGGCTAGAATAAATTTGTTACTTTCTTTGACCTGTCTCAGTCTCATCCTTGGCTTTGACAATATGAAAGTGACCGAGGTATGAGCGATGCTAGTAATGCCATTCCTTCTGCAGCCAGTCCCTGCGATGAATGGTGTGAAAATGTTGCTCATAGGGTCGGTTGGTGCATGCATTTCAATGGGCTTGGCAGACTGATATGTAATTGCAACTTCTGGCTCAGTGAGGAAAGCAGCGGGAAACTACCTCACTCCTCATTTCCCTAGTATGCCTCTTCAGTGACACCTAGGCTATTTATGACAGCTGTTGGTGGAGCTGTGGAGAATCAAACCAGCCTTTGGGCTGAATACCCAACATACAACATACACCACCATATTTTATCGTTGTTTTGAGCCATGGAAAGAGGAAAACATAATACGCTGATATACCGAGAGAATATGGAGGAAGAGTAATAACAAGAAAAATCTCGACCGTTAGAGCAGTATATTATTGTGCACAGTCATACAATAAAAATCATTGTCATTGTACCAAGAAGTCGCGTAACTATACTCTGTACGGTTCTACTTCTAAATTGACGTCTGGCAGATTTTCGCTCTGTCTGGTGGTTATGCTCTGAAACATGGACATCCAACCAATCCCAAGCTGCCATTCATATCGATTTATATCGTCAGAGCACGATCTCGAAACCTAGTTGCCAACTCTAATAGTTACATTCGCCACGTGGTTAACCCATCTCGCTCAGCGTGTATGGTATTCGGTACGGTTCGCAATCTTTTGCATTTTCCTTCAGTAATTAGTGAGCTGTCCGCCTCTGTGGTGTAGTGGTTAGGAGGTCCGGGTTCGATTCCCGGCTCTGCCACGAAAATTTGAAAAGTGGTACAAGGGCTGGAACGGGGTCCACTCAGCCTCGGGAGGTCAACTGAGTAGAGGTGGGTTCGATTCCCACCTCAGCCATCCTCGAAGTGGTTTTCCGTGGTTTCCCACTTCTCCTCCAGGCGAATGCCGGGATGGTACCTAACTTAAGGCCACGGCCGCTTCCTTCCCTCTTCCTTGTCTATCCCTTCCAATCTTCCCATCCCTCCACAAGGCCCCTGTTCAGCATAGCAGGTGAGGCCGCCTGGGCGAGGTACTGGTCATTCTCCCCAGTTGTTTCCCCCGACCAAGAGTCTGAAGCTCCAGGACACTGCCCTTGAGGCGGTAGAGGTGGAATCCCTCGCTGAGTCCGAGGGAAAAGCCGAACCTGGAGGGTAAATAGATGATGATGATGATGAATTAGTGAGCTTTTCATATTGTTGGAGGGTTCCAGTGGCCCTGAGATCAATAGAGTGTTCCCTTTATAGGCCATAACCTCCTTCCTGTGCCAGCCATTAGCGGTGAGTGATGTGTTATTTCCTTATTCTCCTTTATTCTTAGGGGCTGCCTAGCCGAGGCGGTAAAGGCGTGCTGGGTTCGAAATTTAAATTTAAAAAACGTGATTTCCACTTCCGGAGGTGCATATGGCCCTGAGGTTCACTCAGCCTACACCAAAAATGAGTACCAGGTTAATTCCTGGGGGCAAGGGCGGCTGGGCGTAGAACTAACCACTCTACCCCATCACGTGCCGCGGTTAACAATGGTGGAAGCCTTTACCTTCAACTCCTCTAAGGGCCTTCATGGCCTGTACGGAGGTGTCTTTGTCTTTGTCCTTTATTCTTAATAAAATATTCTATTTTAGTGTCAGGTGTTGTTAGTGAGTGAATTTTTCGTGAATTTGTCTTCAATCCATATTCATTAGTTTTTCTGAGTACGGTATTACATTTTGCAAGGGCTGTTTATCGCGGTAGTATCGCATCAGCTGCTCTCGCGGGCGTAGCGTGTTGGCAACATGGGAAAGGCGATGCTCATTTGTTTTGCGAAACTTCAATTTAGAAGTAAGGCCGTGCGGAGTATAGTCATGCTCAAGGCCACGTATCCCTGGAGTGCATAAGGCATGGATTCAAACACTCTACGACCGAGCTAGTGGGTACGCAGTTCGGCTCGCGTAGCTGTCAGCTTGTATTCGGGAGATGGCGAGTGTCCGTGTTTCCATTTTCACGCCAGATAAATGCCGGGGCTGTACCTTAATTAAGGCCACGGTCGTTTTCTTCCCAGTTCTATTCCGTCGTCGCCACAAGAACCGTCTGAGTCGGTGCGACTTAAAGCCAATGTCTATATGTAAAGTCATTAGCCCCGGAGGCAGGTTGGATCCTCACATAACACCATAAGAGATTATACGGTTATAAGGAAACCGCAAAAACCGATGGCGACGTCAAAATGAGGCATACTATGCAAGAAGATGAGTGAGGTAGTTTGTCATTGCTTTCCTCACTGGGCCAGGTAGTGCTATTAGAGCACGACTGCCGCTATGGGCAGTACCTTTCATAACACTCAGATGCACTAGCCATGCTACGAATGTCATTACTCAACACTACCCTTCCTCAGCAATGTGCATATTGTCACAGCCATGGATGAGGATGAGAACGGTGGATGCTACATTTTGCTCTGACCTTTGCCAAGAGACAGATGCAAAAACACTACAACCATCAAGAAATGTTAACAGGTAGTTTTAAACCAAAATCAATTTGTAAAAAGCTCTCCACGGGAATAATTATGAACTATACACCGTACTTATTTCTGGGATTTCGATGACACAGGCGAATTCACGTAAAACGTTTTGGATGTGTCTCATTTCCGCACGGTTAATCTTCTGGCACTGAAAGATTATCTTCTGTTCTCCGGTGGGGCTTGGACAGACATAACATTTTTGACCGTCTAAACATCGATTCCAAATATCAACTAATTATTTTTCTGTGTAACTATGTAGAAAATCCACCAGTAATTTAGAACATCAATGGACATACAGTATATAGGTTCACTGACAGTTTAGTTTTATGCAACATATACTTTAACAGACAACGTAAAAATATCGGTCTCCGGTCTTATACAGGAATAGCACAACAATATGTTTGAACTTAAATTCGACAATAAAGACTGTAACATTAGTTTTGTTGTTTTTTTTTATTTTGCTAGTTGCTTTACGTGGCACCGACATAGATAGGTCTTATGGCGACGATGGGACAGGGAAGGGCTAGGAGTGGGAAGGAAGCGGCCGTGGCCTTAATTAAGGTACACCCCAGCATTTTCCTGGTGTGAAAATGGGGAAACCACAGAAAACCATTTTCAGGGCTGCCGACAGTGGGATTCGAACCTACTATCTCCCGAATACTGGATACTGGCCGCACTTTAGCGACTGCAGCTATCGAGCTCGGTGTGTAACATTAGTAACAATGGTGATTCAATTACTGAAACGCATAAAACGAGCTGCTAATAACACTTAAGTTAGTACAGGAAGCGTTCATTTCTACAACCGATGTCATATACAGGGGCACTTTTAAACCAGTGACAGTTAAGGCGGCCAGAGGTCGCAACACTGTGGCTAGGAAACCAGATTGTAAAAAGACAGGTTCGAATTTTGAGTAGTTCTTCTTTTCTTTTTTATGTCTATGCTGCGGATATGATATGGGCACATAGAGGGTCTATTTTATAAACTCGGACCGAACGCACGGTATTTGTATTCTGCGCTATGGCAGCTGCCTCAGCCGAACTTACGTCGCGCGCGGCCGCCTTGCTTTAAACGTGTGTACAATCTTATATGAAATCTTACCTTATAAAAGATGTTGGAAGTGTCGTCCTTCCTGGGTTATACAGACATTGCATCTGGTAACCACATTCTGACTGACGCGAGTGAGTTCTGCCTCTGTAATGTTTCTGATTTAATTCGTAATGTTTCCTTTCATTTCCTCCAACGTGTAAGGATTTGTTCGACACACTTTTCCTTTCAATTTATTCCACAAGTAAAAATCACATGCTGTTAGATCTGGAGAACGAGGGGGAAATAAACCAGCACTGATCACTCTGTCTGCAAACACTTCCGAGATTGTAAGAAGGTAATCTTCTGCTGTATGAGCAGAGGCTGAATCTTGCTGAAACCACCCAAGCGATTTTTCTTCTTTCGTCAAAATGTCATCTTGGTACTTCTCGGCAGTTACCCTCTCGAAGAAAAAAAAATAGGCCCAATTATTCGTCTTGCACTAACAGCACACCAAGCAGCAATGTTCCTTTCTTAATCACCATTAGGATGTTCTGCACATCAATAGCGAGAGTTATGACTGTTCACACGAGCATTAAGATGAAACCAGAACTTTTACATACGAAAATACGGTGTTGCATTGATAATTGTCTCACCATATTAACAGCTGAGAGTCAGACTGGCGACTAATGCTTGCCAGGTCCAACACGTGCAGGCAGCTTGCAAGGTCAAGAAGTATGCGCGCGCCTCTCATACTGCAGCATCCGTAGCCCAGAATACAAACACCGTGCGTTCGGTCTGGGTTTGTAAGAGAGACCCTGTACTTGTTCGATTCCAAAGAATACAAACACCGTGCGTTCGGTCTGGGTTTATAAGAGAGACCCTGTACTTGTTCGATTCCAAAGAATACAAACACCGTGCGTTCGGTCTGGGTTTATAAGAGAGACCCTGTACTTGTTCGATTCCAAAGAATACAAACACCGTGCGTTCGGTCTGGGTTTATAAGAGAGACCCTGTACTTGTTCGATTCCAAAGAATACAAACACCGTGCGTTCGGTCTGAGTTTATAAGAGAGACCCTGTACTTGTTCGATTCCAAAGAATACAAACACCGTGCGTTCGGTCTGGGTTTGTAAGAGAGACCCTGTACTTGTTCGATTCCAAAGAATACAAATACCGTGCGATCGGTCTGGGTTTATAAGAGAGGCCCTGTACTTGTTCGATTCCAAAGAATGGATTTTTATTTGACCTGAAAAGGCCCGTTGGTATCGGATATTACGTAGCACCATTGCTGTGAAATCGTGATTCATCCCAAGAGGGGACTGTTGATCAAAACAAAAAAGGCTGAATCATTAACCACATTGTTTAATACCCACTGACAAAACTCTCCCCGGGCGACCAAGTCAGACCGCGTAGTTCTTCGGTAACTGGCGATGACACGGGTGAAATGTATTGTCATACAACACTTTGCACATCATCTTATAGAACAACTGCAAATATGATGAGATTTCAAATCAAGAGCAAAAACGTTTGCTTTAAAAGGTTATTGAAATACTGCTTTCAAAGCTCTTGAAATACGCCAACTTAGTAAATTTACCGGCAGGTACAAGAACTCCTGCGGGACAAAATTCCAGCAACTCGGCGTCTCCAAAAACCGTAAAAGAAGTAGTGGGACGTAAAACCAATAACATTGTTATTATTAAAGATATCCCTAAAACATTGCAAAATTTAGCAAAACCATGAGCACCGAGCTATAAATTCGGTAATGAAAGCGTCTTTTGACAAAGAAACACAAGACCAAAGACTACACATTTACAAAACACTAGCCAGACTTGCTCGAAGGGGAGGTGACAGATGGACGAAGTTAGTGTTAGAATGGAGTCCAAGAAATCATCAGAGGCGTAGAGGAAGGCCGCCAGACAGATGGAACAAAGACATCAGAGTTCTGCTAAAAACTTACCTGAGTTGACGACTTAAATAGACCACATCATGTAATTATAGAATTGGCTGATGATGATGATGAGCCAAACTAGCCAGACAGTGAAACATGGACGATCAGGAAAGATAAAACAAAAATCACCGCTGCTAAAATGATGTTCAAGACACGGTACAGCAGGTTACACACGATGCGACCACAAGAGGAACGACGACGCGATAAAATAACTGAAAGTAGAACCAGTGTTAAAATGCCTCGGAAGATACCGGAATACTGGATGGACCATGTCAATAGACAGAATCTCAAACCAGATCTTACGATACCAGCTCAGATAAAGTCGCTCTATTGGACGCCCAGTTAAGAGAGGCCAGTTGGCCTAGTACTTGATTTGATGATGATGATGATGACCATGATGATGATTATGATGTAATACTCGCAGAACACTAAACTGGCTGATGTAGTCTGTTGTGCAAGTGCCCGTGTATCAATATAAGGGTCATTCCGGACAGCACCAAAACCACCTCTTCATTATGACCGGACGTTGTCGGAACATTTCTAATAGATGTCCTTGCACGTAGCCCAGTACCGAGCTCGATAGCTGCAGTCGCTTAAGTGCGGCCAGTATCCAGTATTCGGGAGATAGTGGGTTCGAACCCCACTGTCGGCAGCCCTGAAGATGGTTTTCCGCGGTTTCCCACTTTCACACCAGGAAAGCGCTGGGGCTGTACCTTAATTAAGGCCATGGCCGCTTCCTTGCCAGTCCTATCCCTTTCCTGTCTCATCGTCGCCATAAGACCTACTGTGTCGGTGCGACGTAAAACCAATAGCAAAAAAAAAAAAAAAAAACGTACACACTGGCAGTCGCACTTCGTTCAAAACACCGAAACGTAGAGGCCACCGGTGTCCTTCTGTCAGAAAATCGTTTATGATACAAGGATTATGACTGTAATAAGTTCTATCTCATTTCTTCATAGATGAGTATGAAGTAAGTACGGTATGTTCGCCATCCACTACACGAGTGAAAGAAAAAAGAATAACAATGACGTTATTGGTATTGGGTCCCACTAACTACTTTTACGATGTTCGGAGAGGTGGTGGTGATGATTATTGTTTCAAGAGGAAGTACAACTAGGCAACCATCCCCTACATAACACTAATCAGAGAGAAAAGATGGAAGGGATCCGAAGAAAGGCAAGGGCCATGAAGGGCGTGAAAATGAACGACTCCCAAGGCCTCGTGGACCTAATATCGTCAGTCGAAAAAAAGAGAATTGACCAAGGCAGGTCGGATAAGATAGATGAAAGTGAGGAGCATGACACAAGCAAGTGAGAGCAATGCCAGGACTCAGATAAGGGTTCCGTGGTCGCCAACCCACTCTTCCAAATTAATAGCCTCGGGTACACCTTTTAGTCACCTCTTACGACAGGCAGGAGAAACCGTTGTGCCAAAATTTTGTCCCCCAGAAGTTCTTCTGGTGCTGGTAAATCTATCGACACGAGGTTGACGTATTTGAGCATCTTCACATATCACCGGACTAAGCTGGGATTGAATTCACCAACTTGAACTCTACCATCTGAACTACTCAGCCAGAAAGAAAGAAAGAAAGAAAGAAAGAAAGAAAGAAAGAAAGAAAACTTTTTATGTTGTGAACTTTATTTACAGGTGTTCAGTTCAGGCAGTAGTTATACTTAACGTCCCATAGAGACAGACGAGTTGCCCAGTTATACTACCTCTTAAAACAATCATCACTATACCACACCACAACCACCACCACCCATAGGGGCACGCTCCGACGTACATGGTTACAGTAAAGCTTTGGACACCAACAAAAACGTATCTGCACCGCGTACCTTTCGAACCGTCCATCCAATTTCAGATACTGTACCAATGAGCTTTTTATATTGCGAACGTCATTCATAGGTGTAGAGTTCAAGCAATAGTCGTGCTTAATATAAAATACTGATCTATTTCTGCATGCACGCAGGAGGTGCACTACTAATATAATATGCCCCTTCGCGAGTAATTCGACATTTAATTTGCTTTTCATATCTATGATTTATGTTTTACATCATTTAACATTATACCACAACAGATCACTTTGTAAACTTGTTAGTTTATTTGTATTATCGTTACATGTATCACACCAGCACACAACAAACAGGATATTCGCAGAATGGCCTTCCTCTTGGGGTGAGGATTGTATGTAGTAATTATCTTTTCCTGTGTAAGTTCGGGTCGTTTTACGTTGCTGGCATATAGGTATCAAGCAGAGCATTATCGACTCTAAAAGCAGACATGGTTAAATGGGTTGCGTATCTTCGTGAATTATAAGGGCTGGTAGTCCACTATAAATTGTCAGAAAATGAAATCCAAACATCAAGGAGTTGTGTTAGATAGACGAAATTCGGGAGGCGTTTTTGCACATCTGAAAGATGACTCTTATTCAGATTTGTGAACTAGTCGACGAAGAGTGGTGCTAGTAGCGTCACGAAGACCTCGCAAAGAAAGTATGTTTTAAATACGCGCTGTACACCTCAGAGGTTGTACGCCACATCCAGCACCTTCAAAACAGGAAAATTCCGGTCTGGATGAGGTTTCATCCACCCTTCTTAAAAATCACCCTCAGAAGGCCGTTACTTATCTGACTTAAACTTTTCAACGCAGTATTTCGCTTTGCACACTTTCCAGCTGCCTGTAAAGTATATGCTTCAAAAACGCACTCTACGTTCCCACAGAACTACAGACCTATTCGTCTTCTCACAGTGATATTAAATCTGTTTTAGGCCATTCACTTTTAACGTCTCCAGACAGTCATTGATAACTTAAACCTAGAGCCGAAAAAGGAGTTCGGCTTCAGAAAAGGCCATTCCCCCTCTCACCAACTCTTAAGACTAACTGAGGATATTACGAAAAACTTTAACGATAAGAGGTATAGGCCTACAGGAATCTGTTTTCTTAATATATCTCGAGCGTTCGATAAGGTCTGTCATGACGCAATTATTTTTAAGATGAAGGTCCTGGGATTCCCTGGGCACTTAATGGCGCTAATCACCAGCTATCTTAACGAGCGTAGCTTCCAAATTTCAGTAAATAAGAATTTATCAACGGCCTTCCCCATCACAGCCGGAGTACCGCAAGGTGACGTAGTCTCACCTACGCTATTCAAAATGTACACCTCTGACCCTAGTTCGAGAAGTGGCGTATCAAAATTAATGCCGGCAAATGCCAGGCTACGTTCTTCACGAAGAGGTGTGGTAGACTCTTGAGTGGTCTGAACTACTTTAGAGAAGTAATCAGATGTTCCAACAGTGCCAAGTACCTGGATGTTACCCTAGATCGTGGACTGGCCTACCGTCAGCATATAAATAATATTTCAGGCACCGCCCACGCAATGGTATCTAAATTATCCCCATGATTTACGCTGATAGCAGCCTCACACTAGAAAACAGGGTCTTCCTCTATACGATAATTATTAGGCCGCTACTTGAGTACGCCTGTCCTATCTGGTGCGTTGCCGCCGTTTGCCTCCTGCGTAGGCTGCAGTCCGTTCAGAACCAGACCCTGCAGATTATAACAGGTTGCAATAGGCACACAGGTACCATCCACTTCCACGACCTGTTGCAAATGGACACTGTTGGGGAGAGAATTGACAATCTCTCCAAAACAATTTACAACTATTTGTTGTAACCCCCTGTTTAGCTCGCTTCGCTCCTACGAGACTCAAGGTCCTAAGAAGAAAAGACCACGAGTACTCTTAGACTAACACTACACGCGCCTGGTGCAATTAATTGGCATACCAATACACTACACTACTCAGCGCCCAGCGCAATCAGTTGAGACTCCAGAAAACTACTCAGTGCTTAGCGCCCGACCTCACCCCGGCCAACAATCGACATATTGTATAATTCTCACTCTAACTCACATCAGCGAAATTGCAGTCATGGGATAAATTCACTAAGACATAGTGCTCAAGATCGGTATCGATCGACGAGTTATAACGTTCTTGGTATTGAGCCTAGCGTTCGAAGGGCATGGCTGGCGTGAGCGGTAGTTATCGTCTGGTATTGGCGGTGTGAGGTAGGTGTGAGTCAAACATGCCTTCAAGGAGACGAAGGAGGCAGCGCCAGCAGTTAACTGAGTTTGAATTAAGCCGTGTAATAGGGCTACGAGAAGGTGGATGTTCTTTCCGCCATATTACAGGAAAACTTGGCAGAGATGTATCCACAGTGCATCGGTGTTGGCTACAATGGCCACGGCAAGGTACAGTCTTAAAAAGACCAGGGTCCGGTCACACATGGGCCACAAAGGAGAGGGAAGAACGCCGAATTCGCCGCTTGGCTGTGGTGGATCGTACTGCAGCTGCAGCAGCCATCAGAGCTTTAAATAGTAATAATTTTATTGGGTTTACCTCCTACTAACTACTGTTTCGGTTTTCGGAGACGCCGAGGTGCCCGATTTTTTCCCCGCAGGAGTTCTTTATATGTGCCAGTAAATTCACCGACACGGGGCTGCCGTATTTGAGCACCTTCAAATACCACCGGACTGAGCCAGGATCGAACCTGCCAAGTTGGAGTCAGAAGGTCAGCGCCTCAACCGTCTGAGCCACTCAGCCCGGCCCATTAGAGCTTTAGATGGCACCAGGGTGACACAACGAACTGTAAGAAATCGATTACTTGAGGGACAGCTCCGAAACAGACGCCCTGTGCCGAATCACTGCCATATGCGACTTCAGTGGTGGGCGATGTGGAGATCTGTTGTGTTCTCAGATGAGATCCGCTTCTCTCTTGGTGCCAGTGATTGCCGTAAGATGGTAAGAAGGAGGTCAGTTGAGCGCTTGGAACAAAACTGACTGCGGCGTCAACACACTGGACCTACACTAGAATTTACGGTTTGGAGAGCGATTTTCTTTGGCAGCAGGAGCACTCTCGTCGTTATCCCAAGAACGTTGACAGTGGATTTGTACATCAGACTTGTGATTGAACCGGTTGTGCTTCCATTCATTGGCAGTATTCAAGAGGGTGCTTTACAACGCTCGTTCTCATACCTCTGCTGCCACCCTGCGTGTTCATTAGAGTGTCTACCAGTTGCCTTGACCTGCGAGATCACCAGGGCTTTCGCCCATTGAGCACGTATGGACGTTTTCGGACAACAAACGCAGCATCATCTAATACCAGCACTAACCGTTGCTGTTTCGTCTGAAAAAGTGCAATAGACGTGGAACTACATTCCACGCCACTTATACGAAACAATGCATTTGCACGTTCAAAATTGTGGCGACTACAGCGGTTATTACTACCATGTCACATGTCGCCTCGCGCATATTCATCCTGTATCCTGGAAACTTGAATCAAATAAGTATGTTACCTAGACAATTTATTAGCCTAAACTGCATATCTCTAAACTAATTTCTTATTGGTGTTTGGATTTAAGTTATCGTCAGTGTTTAAATTCATATTAGTAACAACATATTTCATTATTTCAGCATCCAAAAACTGCGACATTCAGGAATCTTGGACAAGATCCGCCATGATTCGTATTTTGCGACGGAGACATCAGACGTAGATAACTTCCAAAGTATGAACATAAGGGAGACTACATCATTCTTCGTCATTCTCGCTGGTGGAGTGATTTTAGGCATCTTCATTTTGGGTGTGGAGCATTACCTGACAGTAAATTATCAGTCTAAATCTTCAATCTAATATTGGTCGACGCCAAAAACAGAACTGTGTTTGTATTAAGTAACATTATTTATGTCCACTAACGTCCAGTAACAATTACAAAATAAACAAATCAGCAGCCAATATATTAGCATTTGTGTTTCATATGCATGGTAATCCTGAAACTAATATTGCAGCAATTATGGAAACTATATTCCATTCTTATGCAATACTAGCAATTACCCGCGGCTTCGCTCGCGTGGATTTCGTAGTTTGATCAAAGTAATCGTTCTTCGGCATTGTACTAAGACATTATATGAAAATGCCTAAAGTATAAAAACTCGCCTGAAAATTGAGTTTCATTTACCCCAGAAATTCTTTGTAAACCATGTTTGTGGTATTACCTTTTGGGGCTAAGACGACCATGCGACATATAACTGTACATGTCAGAAACAGTCCTCTCTCAAGTCGAAAAAATAAACACATGTTCCTTTATTTTTAAAGGAGATTCCAAATACCTTTTCCCACATATGTAACCTTCAGTTTTTGAGATATACATAATTATCCCCATAAAAAGAATTCAACCCCTTGATCTGTCTTTCCCCCACCTCCACTCCCATCTAAGTGTATTTTCCGAAAACAAAAATGTATGTTTCTTTATTTTTAAAGGAGATTCCAAATACCAATGTTCACGTCTGTAACATATTCAGTTTTAATATATAAGTATCTTCATAAAAATAATTCATAATTATGTTTCACTTCTTTTCACCCCCCGTTAAGTGTCTTCTCCGAAAACAAAAAGGTACATGTTCCTGTATTTTTAAAGGACTGTCCAAATACCAAGTTTCTTGTCTCTAACATGTTAAATGTTTGACATATAATGTACATATACCGGTACTCATTTTAAAAATTCACCCGCTTTTCCAATTCTTTTCATCCACTTAACTAGATTTTCCGAAAACACAAAAATAAGTGTTCATTATTTTTAAAGGAGATTCCAAATACTAGTTTTCATGTCTGTACGTCTGTAACACCTTCGGTATCCTTCACTTCCTTCTTCTTCACTCCTTTCCACCCCTCTACCGCCTTAAGTGGACTTTCGGAAAACAAAAAATACGCGTTTCTTTATTTTGAAAGGAAATTCAAAATACCAACTTTCATGTCTGTAACAGCTTCAGTTTTTAAGATAACGTACCATCATAAACATATTTCAACTCCTTATGTACTTATTTTCAAACCCCAACCCCTTACGTCGATTTTCCGAAAAACAAATGCGTTTTCTTTATTTTTAAACAAGATTCCAAATACTAATTTTCACGTCTGTAACATCTTCAGTTTTTGAGATATAAGTATCCTCATACAAAGAATTCAACTAATTTTTAAATTAATTCACCCCTCTTAAGTGGATTTTGCAAAGACAAAAGTACGTGTTTCCTTACTTTGAAAGAAAATTCCAAATACAAATTTTAATGTCTGTAACATCTTCAGTTTTTGAGATAGAAGTATCCTCATGAAAAGAATTCAACTCCTTTTTCACTCCAACCCCGCCCGTTAAGTTGGTTTCTTCCCAACCAAAAATGCGTGTTTCTGTATTTTAAAGGAGATTACAAATACCTATTTCCACGTCTGTAACCTCAGTTTTTAGATATACGTTTCTCCAGAAAAAGAATTCAATATTTTTACTTCCTTTCACACTCCCCACTCAACTGAATTTTCCAAAAACAAACAGTAACCGTTTCTTTAAAAGAGCTTCCACATACCAATTATCACGACTGTAACATATTCAGTTTTTAAGATATATGTATCCTCGTAAAAGGAATTCATCTCCGTTTTCATTCCCCCCCCCCCCAAATGCGTCTTTCTTTATTTCTAAAGGAGGTTCTAAATACCAGTTTTCACGCTTGTAACATCTTTAGACTTTTTAGGGTATATATTTATATACATCCTCATACAAATTACCAACTCATTTTTCAATACTTTCACCGTTCCCCCATCCCCGTTAAGGTTTTTTCCGAAAACCAAAAAATACGTGTTTCCTTATTTTTAAAGCAGATTCCAAATACCAATTTTCACGCCTGCAATATGTTAAGGTTTTGAGATATACTGTAGATAAGCTCATTTTAAAAATTCACCCCTTTTTCAGTTCCCCTTAAGTGGATTTTACGAAAAATATTATGATTCTTTACTTTTACAGGAAATTCCATATACCTTTTTTCAAATCTGTAATATGTTACGTGTCTGAGATAATTTGCAGACATAGTATTTTTAAAAATTCACCCCGTTTGCCACTCTTGTTTACCCCCTATTCATCGGATTATCGAAAAACACAAAAATACGCATTTCTTTATTTTCAAAGGAGATTCCAAGTACCAATTTGCATGTCTGTAACATCTTTAGTCTTTGAGATATGTCTCCTCATAAAAGGCGTTCAACCCATTTTCCCTTTTTTTTCACCCCGCTTAATGGGATTTTCCGAAAACAAAAAATACGCGATTTTTTATTTTTAAAGGAGATTCCAAATACCAATTTCCATATCTTGGAACTGTTCAGTTTTCGAGATATAGATACACTCATTTTAAAAATTCATCCCATTTTCACCCCCTTAGCGATGGAATATCCAAAAATCCGCCCTTAACGAGCACCTACATTGTAATATGAATGTAACCCCAAAATTTCATTCCTTTATGTCCAGTAGTTTTGGCTCGGCAATGATGAATCAGTCAGTCAGCCAGTCAGTCAGTCAGTCAGTCAGTCAGGACAAGTTATTTTATATACCAGGTGGCTCACGAACGCCGTACTTTCTACTTATAAATGTCCCGCAGCCATAAGTGATGAGTGGGGTGTCTACCAACTGATTTTCACAGGTGTACTACTGCCAGTGGGCAGTTTACGTCAAAATATGAAGAGATAAGAACTAGATTGTCGCTCGCAGCATGTTACTCAGCGCTAGTGGTCAAATGCACCCCTTGCATTAGTAAACCTCGTTTTCCAACCGCATAGTACTAGGCTGGTGTGTGGTACAGCCGCACTATATTTACTGTCTGCATATCGACAATTGCTAGTGTGTTCAGCAGCGACGAATGCACAGACATTATGTTAATCTGGACAACCCGGTCGGAACGCAGCCGAAGCTCCAAACAGACGTATGCCTTCTACACAAGTATTTCACCGAACAGTATCGTTTTTGCTTCATACAAGCAACTCTTTTATCGAGTGGAATGTCTACACATGTATAAATTAACAAGTTATTAAATTTCCTTTTCTTCATCTTTGGCGTGTTTACAAACTGTAGTGGCGATTAGGGGGTGGGGCGAGAATGGACAGTCGCCCCCTTCCCCCTAGCCACTTTGTGGAGTAAACATTATATTTTTATTCCACTTTAGCCAGCTGGAACTAGGAATTATTTTAAAATAGCTATTTGTACAAGCCTTGTTGTCTTATCTGCTAATTCATTCCTTTATTTTCTTTAATTATTAACATAATTTTTGGCGGAAATAAGCACCAAATGCCCTTCGTCGCGGCTAACCGATTTGTATAGCGGTACGGCAAGTAGTGGAGACTTTGCATGTGCTGTGAGGAAGAGTAGTAGGGGTATATATGTTTTTGCCAAGGTCGTGGACACTGAGTTATAATTCATCCGCATGCCGCACGCATTCGTCAGTCTGGCAGCCTCTTCAGTGTCTGTTAGTTCCTTAGTGTGTATTAAAATACTAAATGACTTAATTGCATGATCATGCCATATTTCTATTTAATTTTACCGGCTGAGCTAGCCGTGGAGTTAGAGGCGCGCAGCTGTGAGCTCGCACCCGGGAGATAGTGGTTTCGAACCCAACTGTCGGCAGCCCTGAAGATGGTTTTCCGTGGTTTCCCATTTTCACGCCAGGCAAATGTTGGGGCTGTACCTTAATTAAGGCCACGGTCGTTTCCTTCCCATTCCTAGATCTTTCCCGTCCCATCGTCGCCATAAGACCTATCTGTGTCGGTGCGATGTAAAGCAAAATAGTAGAATATTTTTTTACAATTGGTTTTACGTCGCACCGACACAGATAGGAATTATGGCTACGATGAGACAGGGAAGGGCTTCGCGTGGAAAGGAAGCGGCCATGGCCTTAATTAATGTACAGACCCAGCACTTGCCTGGTGTTAAAATGGGAAACCACGGATAACCATCTTCAGGGCTGCCGACAGTGGGATTCGAAACCACTATTTCCCGAGTGCAAGCTCAGAGCTGCGCGCCCCTAACCCCACGGCCAGCTCGTCCGGTACAATTAAATAGAAATACGGCACGATTATGCAATTGAAAATCATTTAGTATTTGAATACACACTAAGAAACTAACAGACATTAAAGAGACTGCCAGACTGACGAATGCGCGGGGCAAGCGGGTGAATTATACCTCAGTGTCCACGACCTTGGCAAACAAATATGTACCCTACTACCCATCCTCACAGCACATGCAAAGTCTCCACTACTTGTAGTAGTATTATACAAATCGATTGGCCGCCACGAACGGCATTTTGTGCGTATTGTCGTCAATGATTATGTTAATAATTGAAGAAAAGAAAGGAATGAATTAGCAGATAAGACAACAAGGCTTGTACAAATAGCTGGTTTAAAATAATTCCTAGTTCCAGCTGCCTAAGTGGAATAAAAATATAATGTTTACTCCACAAAGTGGGGAGGGGGTGGCTACTGTCCCTCCTCGCCCCACCGCTTAATCGCCGCTAATCTGTGTAGACACACCAAAGATTCAGAAAAGATAATTTAATAACTCATTAATGTATACAGGTGCAGACATTCTTCCCTATAAAAACATGTTTGTATGAAACAAAAACTATACGTATTATTATAGATTCAAAGGTGAGAAAATTAAAAAGTCACACTTGGATCTACCAGAACGTTTCCTTCTACAACTACTCATAATAGATATGTTCAAAAACATGTCCCTGATGGTGCAGGCAGTGACGAACAGGTCTCGCAGTGTCTGCATGGACGCGTCTCAACATTTCACTGTTGCACAGGCGTCACGAGTTCGTTGTTTTAATTATTCAGCATTTTCTGGCTCAGTTTCGTATACTTTCGATTTGATATATCCCCATAGAAAAAAGTCCAGAGGAGTGATATCAGGCGATCGTGGTGGCCACTGCCAGGGTCCACCACGACCTACCCACCGTTCAGGATATCGTGCATCCAGATGTTCCCTCACGGCTCGACAGTAGTGCGGTGGTGCACCATCATGCTGAAACCAATGTTGCAGTACTAGCTGCAGTGGAATATCTTCTAGAAGGTTTTCTAGAGATAATTCGGTCTCTAAAAGTTCCAGAAAACGCCTACCAGTGAGCCTCGCGGCTATAAAAACAGGCCCAATTATGTAGTCTCCCAGAATACCGCACCACACATTAACCCCCCCACTGGAGTTGCATATGCTGTGCTGGAACCCAGTGGGGGTTTGCTGGAGCCCAATAATGGAGATTGTGAGTGTTGACGATGGAATCATTCGAAAAGTAACATTCATCGCTCCACAGGATATTCCTGATAAAATGTGGATCTTGCTGTGATGCCGCCCCCATTCTTCTGCAATATGTTACCCTGCGATCAAAATCATCTCCATATAACTTAGTTGCTGATGTAGGTGACATTTTCTCTCCTTCAGGATCCTTTGTATTGACGCTCGGGATACTCCTAGCTCGTCCTCAGCTCTCTTTGCCCTAAGTAACACTAAACATGTGCACGTTTGTAACAATGATGATTTGTATATTAGTAGTAGTAGTAGTAGTAGTAGTAGTAGTAGTAGTAGTAGTAGTAGTATCATATCACCAGAGTAAGGCGAAGTTCAACTTACCGTGTGAAGGATTGCGTTCAAAGTATTGTAGTACATTCTGCACAACGCCAGCGTTATCGCAGACGGGTCCTGTCGCTGCTCCTATGTACCTTGAACGATCCATGAGTTCTTAACTGCATCTCTGTTCGGCGAAATACGTGTATAGAAGACAGGCATCTGTTTGGAAACTGCTGTGCATACCGTCTGCGAGTAGTAGCAGTATTTCATCATGTGGCAGTAATGGTTCGGAACTAGGCTTTCTTGTTCGCGTAATACATTTCTCTTCATACAGACAATACACCACACTACTAGCTACCACAGGAACACAAAATATTGAATACATCCTTACAAATACGGCGGACGTAACACTAAATGCATAATAAGAAATATTTTACATGCCGACACATCGTACAACATGAAGTTCCGAATGGACTTCAAAAAACCGACTACATATGCCGAGTTGGCATTCACGATCTTGGGATGCGGTGACCAAAATTCTACAATTAATATGCATAGAAGAACCTACAAGAAAATATATTGCGCAATTGTAAACATAGCCATTCATTCATATCCGTCTACGGTTAGCATTTCCAAAAACTGCAGTCGCGATGACCTTGTTGTTTCATCTAAAACATGATGTGCATAGGTTCTCCAGGAGGGGACAGATAAGTAGGTGACTTGGGTTTTGTTCAGCACCACATTCACACGAGCTGTCTGCGTTTGCTGGAAGGATCCCCATTTCTTCAGGTTGGACTTGCATCGAGGGACGCCCACTCTTAAGAGGTGTAGGGACCTCCATACAGTGTAAGATAGGTCGGCGCCTGGAGCTAATTCTTCCTTTGGTGACATGTCTGTGGGCAGTGAGCTCCTCCATCTGTTAAGACGAGTTGTCTCTGTTGTTTCCTCCAGCGGCAAGAGTCCTAGCAAGGAAGCTCTTGCGGGGTCTGAAGCGAAACCTGCAGCTTGGTGACCATAGAATTGATCTCGATGGTCGTTCTCCTGTTTTTTCTCTCGGTGTCTGTAGCAGTGGCACTCCGGATGTCGAGTAGGGTTATTCCAACAATCGGGTACAGTTTATGCACTGGCGTTGGTTTTAGGCATCCTGAGATTATCCTTGCAGTATCGTTAACTACGATATCAACCAGGTTAGCATATGCTGAAGCGTTCTACACAGGAACGGCATACTCAGCGGCTGACACACACAGCGCAAGTGCATAAGTCCTCAGGATGAGCGGACTGGCTCCCCCCCCCCCCCCCTAAGGTGATGCCGATCAGCTTCTATAGTATCATATTTCGAGCACTGGCCTTCTGTTTCGTGTTCAGACATTTCTGCCTGTACGTTAGGGCGCAGTCTAGTGTGACAACTTGATAAACTAGTATTGGGCAATGTTTCAGTCGTTTCCCTCGCCACGTGATGTTCAGTGTCGCCGCGCTTCCTTGTTTCGTAGATAAAACGCACACACTTGTGTTTTACCGGGGTTTGGCTTCAGATGGTTGGCATCATATTACTTGGAGAGTTCATCCATCGCTGAAGTTAGCTTTCCTTCTACTTCTTCAAAGGATGATCCCTGAGCAGCTACCGCTGTGTCGACGTCGTATATGAAGAGCCTGGTGCTTGCAGGAATTGGCTGATAATTTGTGTAGATGTTGTGCAGCGTTGGAGCCAGCACGCTGCCTTGGGGGAAACCGTCCTTCTGGGTTCGCCATCTACTCTTCCTACCCTGTAGCGTGAATTGGAATCTTCTGTTCTGAAGAAAGGTGCTGATAAGGGATGTTAGTTGGTGGTCCTTGGAACGATCACACACTTTCTTCAACAGCTTCCTTTGATTCACAGTGTCGCATGCAGCTTTTAAGTCAACAAATGTGACTTGAGTTATCTCACCACGCTCAATACCATCCTCAATGTGTTAGGTGAGATTCAAGATCTGGCTCCAACATGATTTGCCAGCACGAAAGCTTGCTTGTTGTGGGATGAACTTCTCTTCGAGGATGATACTGATTCGGTGAACACGTTCCAGTATCTTGAAGGTATGGCACAGCATGGAAATAGGCCGAAAATGTTTCGGGTTGTTTGTCTCTTTGCTAGGCTTGAGTAATGCGATGAATCAAGATTTCCGCTGCATTTTAGGGATGTGTAACTTGGCAACACAATTGTTCATTAGGCTTGCTAACCACTCCAAAGATTTAGGCCAAAGTTCTCTATCTGTTCAATTCGTAAGTCATCGACACCAGTAGCCTTGTGCTTTCAGGTGCTTTTTAAATTACTCTCCTCAACAGCTATCTCCCAAGATAGACACATTTCATGCCTTTTGATCGTAACCAATATTACGGTTGGAATTGAGCTATTTTATTATAAAGTTGTATAGTACATGCTATTTGAAATGTAACTATTCAAGGAACATGTTGGTGTTTTGAAATTTAGTGTGCATGTAGTTTATATTCATCTAGCGTCTCTCTCTTAAGGCTGACGTGAAGAATATCCATGCTTGCGTTGATGTCCATGTATTGTTCCGGTGTCTGGTAAGTGGTTGAAATGACAATTCTGGGTTACTTTTGAGTATTGAGCACTTATGTTTAAAGACAACTTCTAAAAACGGACTTATATCGATCTTTCTAAAACTAAAATCACATAGTAAAGGAAAATTGAAAAATATACTGATTGATAACGCGGCCAATCCGAGCCCGTCTAGGATTATGATCAATCTAACAGTTTAGTTGCTTCTTTCTCACTTAACGTCTAAAGTTTAATCGCAAAATTTGGAAGACCATGAGGTCTTTAGAATCGAGATAGTTTCAGTGAATGCTACAGTATACGGTTTCATTTTAGAGAACCAAGAGATGAATGACTTTTTGTGAAATAGTGCAGTTCTTTATCTGAGGTATTCAGAAAGCCAATATCTACAGCAATGAAGATAAAGTTGGCCATAAAAACCTATCTGTAATTCCAGTTCTTTACTCATATCATTTAAGTTATATACCGGTACATAAAAATACAACGGTCAAATAGAACTGCCTTACGGGAACTTCATTCTAAATCGTTAAAGGATCAGATAGTAGCATCCGATTCAACCACTCTTTTGTTTAGTACAGTAGCTCTAATTTTCATCCGACGTCTCCCATGATACATTGTATCCTTGTATAAATTAATAGCAATACAGTCCATTTGACCTCCAGAATCTAAAATATCTGCTATATCTTGCTGGAATTCGACTGTTTGAGCATCGACGGAATTACATACCATCAACCCGAACTACGTTCCGTCAAACCAATTAGTAATTTCCCAAACATCCTAATAAAGTCAGAAAGAACGCTTTCCCAGAGCCTACAAGTAAACACATGTCAAGCTGACTAGCCCTGTATTTATCCGCATTATGTTTACCATCCTTTCCTTTATAGAGGCTATTACAGCAACTCTCCATTCATTTGGTACAGCTCCTTCATGCAAATAATAATCAAATAAGTACTTCAGATATGATACCATATCCTAACCCATTGTCTTTAGTATTTCCACAGAAATCTTATCAATTCCAGCTGCTCTTCTAGTTTTTAACTTTTGTATCTTATTGTAAATGTCTTTGTTGTCATAAGTAAATTTCAATACTTCGTTAGTATTAGTCAGCTCATCTATCTGGGCATTATCCTTGTAACCAGCAATCTTTACATACTCTTGACTGAATACTTCTGCATTCTGTAGATCCTCACATGTACACTGCACACTACCCTTGTTCATTAATGATTGATGGAAAGTCCTTCTTGGAACCTGTTTCTGCCTTAAAGTACCTATATATAAACCTTCCATTTCTCACTAAAATGTGTATGACTGACAATTATGCTTGCCATCATGTTATCCTTAGCTGAATTCTTCACTAGAATTAATTACCTAGTTCGTTCCTTCAATTTCTCCTTACTTCTACAACCATTTCTAACACTATTTCTTTCCAACTTGCACCTCGTTCTTAGAGTTTTTACTTTCCTGTTATAATATAGACGGTATTTACCATTCCATACCATCTTTCCTTTCTCTCTTTCTCTTCATTTTATGAAAGAATCATTTGTAAGCTACGAAAAAGTTGAAGATGACGAACATAAAATTCTGGTTGTAAGGCTCATTTCTAAAGATAATAGGAAACTTAATGTTTTTGGAATGTACAGACCTGGAAAAGGTGGCGCAGAGACTGATTCGAAATTATATGATAAGATAGTCAGATATGTTGGTCATATGGTGTGAAACAGTAAATATCACCTTCTAGGTACAATTAATACTCCGAGAAAAATTGATGGAAAACGTGTTCTGGAGACTTTTAAGACTTGAGGCAATAAAATCGGAACAGGGAGAGATTCGAAAGGCGGTGTCATCTTGTGCGGACTCGTTCGATGAGGTCGAATATTCACTTCGTAAAAATACAGAAGACTTCAAGGTGGCGGCGTCAGAAACTGCAGTGTTAATATATCAGGCGAATGATCTCGAGAAAGAATGTGAATTAAAACACGAAGAGATGGTAGAATGGAAGACCGAAAACCAGGAATTGAAACAATATGTCCGAAGACATAATTTGGAAATCCACGGCCTGCCACATATTCCGAACGAAAATCCACTTTCAACTGTGAAGTGCCTTGGTAAATCATTCGATGTCGAAGTGGCCGATTGTGATATTGATGAATGTCATATACTACCCTCCAGAAAGCCTGAATTCCCACCTCCTCTCCTTGTGAAATTTTGTAGCTATCTATAGAAAGAAGAATTTCTTAGGGCTAAGAAGTCGAAGAACTTCAAGTTGAGTGATGCAGGGCAAGCTGCCCGTAGAACTGTCTACACAAACGAACACCTTACACCCACCAATAAATACCTGCATAAACAGGCCAGGGAGCTGAAGGGATGTGGTTATAAATTTGTGTGGACTAGAGACTGCAAACAATATGCAAGAAAATCGGAGAATCGTCGATCAACCCACATTCAGAACACCGAAGATATCAAACGCATTCAAGGGGAAGAAATTACCAAGTCTATGCCAGCCAGATACATTGTTCAACTCGAAATGATAAGTGGACGATTGTGACATTAAATAATCTTACAACAGGACATCCAAAACTTTCTCCAGTTTGCTATGAAGTTAAATTCGATTGCTTGAATGATTTCATTCATCAGGAACCTCATGATATTAGTGTGAAGTCCTGTCATAGTTCGAGTTCAGTTAAATTACCTAGAGAGGTTAGGATTTCGTACCTGTACACCTGAAGTATCAAAATGAAGCTTAATGATTTACAGATATAAATTAAAAAGGAAAGGTTGCAATTACATTTACATTACTGCTGGGTACACTCCTAACCGGAACACTACCATTCCGTTCCTAACTTCTCTTCAACAATTCCTCAGTCAGCCTAATAGGCCAGCTGTGTTTATTTCTACGTAGAGATGGGGAGATTCTGAACGAGTGATTCATAATGAACGAAACCTTGCACTGAACGACTGTATCATGGTACAGTGGACGAAATGAATCTACTCATTTGTGAATCGAAAGCTGAATCGAGAGACGGCAGCCGCAACTCGTTCCTTGGTTCCTCGTTCCTCGTTCGTTCCGATTCATATCGCCAAATCTGGTATCCACCATCTTTA